>NW_009210728.1:41647-46246 GCF_000690835.1 Fulmarus glacialis
TGAGGAAAACTCAGGCTTTGTGTGGCACCTCCCCCGTGCGATGGCATGGCAAGCTGAGGTTGGGGTCACAAGAGCTGCGTCAGCCCCCCCCTGCGGAAGCACCCCCACGGGGACTGTGCCTGGGGGAGGAGGGAGCTGGTGGGGTTGGGTGGGAGTGCGGAGAGCTCCTGCCAGCAGCAGGGGTGCATGGCACAGGGGGCCAGGGCACCGGGCTGCGCTGGAGTCAAGCTCACTTTGCCAAAGCTGGTGATAGAAGGAGTTTAAAATGCTTTTCTTTAATACAGGCTTGGTTGTTACATGGGTACATTGTGAATTTGTATCCCATTAGTTAATCGGTTTAAATGGATTGTACAATCTGAAGGAAACAAAGAGACAGGCGTGGGTGGGCAAGACTGCAGGGTGCAAATCCATGTTACAGCCAGCCGATGCTGAAAGGGGGATTCTCTCTTCCTCCTTTTCTCCCCTCCCTTGTGCCAGCACGCTGACTGCAGGGTGCTAAGCTAACCCCTTCCTTTGGTACGGTGAATATTTTACTTGTTTTGTTCCATGGGGAAACAAGGCACCTGGAGGACGCAGGAGATTGCAGGAGATTGCCACTATTCTCAGCAGTGGCATGTGTGGACCAGGTCAGCCAGGATGCAAAACTCTACCCATCTCAAAAATGGCAATCTCGTCATGAACAGCCTCTCTTAGGTCCACAGGGGCTGTGTTACAGGCAGAATTTGTAAGAGTTATTTAGTTTCGGGTGTCCTCATACAGTCAGTAAATACTCAGTTTGGTTAAAGAGCTTGGAACACAGTTCCAGGCTTGTTCAGAAAACAAAAGGAACAGTATCTTTTCTACCTCTTACTTGCCTGCTTCCTTTATGCAACTCACTAACGTGACTTAAACACTGTGATGATGATTTAATTGGCCACACACTACCTGTTAACGCTGATTAAAAAAATCACATCCTTCTTGGGTTTCCTGGATTGACATCTGTGTAGCCCAAGTCTTGGTCTCAGAAAAAGAAAGGGAAGGTTCTTTTTTGCTTTGATAAAAGACATATAGTATTAGGACAATTCCCAGGGACTTGAGTGGCCAAAGATATGTGAGGAGAACAGCAGTGCAGGGGATTGCCACTAACGCTGTTTGCTTGGATCCTGCTTCTCAGATAGAATTGCAATTTTGCATGTGCCTGGCTGACATACGTACATCTGATGTGTAAAGCCAGGATCTGTGCATGCACATCCCTGTTGCATGAGGAAATGGAAAACTTTGCTGAGATGTAAGATTTATACCACATGCAAATCTCGAATTTCTGCACTAGCTACAATAAAGCTATCTTTACATATGACTTTCCTGAGTGCTTTGCAGGCTAGAAAGATAGAATAATATTGTCAAGAGTGGTTTGGAAGATTTCAGAGCAAGAAATTCGGTGCCCAGGGATTTAAGAATCACTATGTACACAAAAAGCCTGACAAGTGTGCATGGGTGGGAAGGAAAGTCAGCCTGTTCCTTATGCAAAATCATGATCAATAAGAGCAGAGTGATGGCTAGGGTGTGAGAAAGGGCTTATATTGGGAAGAACTGGGATAAGTGAGACAGCAAACCTTCAGTCAATATAAATCAGTTCAGATCTTAATCATCACTGTATACCGCAAAGGTTGGGGAGGAAAGAGGCTGTTTATCCCTTGTTGCTTCTCCCTCCCAAACTGTCACCAGCTGCCCTAACCTTCTGCTTTAGGGGCACAGCCCTTGCAGCCCCTTCTTCCTCCTCCCTTATCAGATTTTACCATGGGTTGCCTTTTTCCTGGCACACCATTTTGTCTACGTCCCACCACTTGCACCCTGGTGTGACTACATAAGCAAGAGCCGCACATCTTCGTTACCAGAGCCCCATCTGGTCTACCCCAGGCCCACCAGCCCCCCAGGCCTCCTCTCTAAGTTGGGGTGCATTCACTACAGAGCCCACTGCTCTCTGGTAACAGGCTACTGTGCAACTTGTTGAATGTGCTCTTAAAAATGCCCTTTGTTTTGTTGCCTACAAAAATCTGAACTACAACAAGGAAATGATACCTTCAGCTTGCTGTGCTGATCAGTGTTGCCTCATTTGCTCTCTTGTTTGATCATCCATGTCCACCTTCTGCACATCTGCTACTTAATGGGACCGAGAAAAGCCTTTAGTAAGCTCTCTGGTTGGAGCCATGTGTAGCAGAAACCATAGACGACGCTGCTGGGCACTACATCCATTCAACTTATAATAAGCAGAAATATAAGAACCGGTATCAAGCAACATTTGAGTTGGTCTGTCTTGATTGATCTGTTGCAATGAGCAGTGTCTCAGCTGTTCTGGCTCTTCACAGTTGTCTCAGTACATGGTAGCAGAGTGTTCAGGCCCCATATGCCCTGGTAAAAATGTAAAGTATGCAAGTACGGCCCATGTTTCGGGTTAGCATTTATTCAGGAATCAGTGAGTACACTCTAGATTTCTCTTGTGATAATCAAATAATGAGAGGTTACAGACTGGGAAGGCATTCAGGGGAAAGTTCAGATTACTGGCCCAGCTTGCTTGTTCTTATGTTTCCTTCCCAGTCTGTAGAGTCATTTTCTTCCCTTTCCCTCTGAAACGCTTTCTGTCCTGTGTCATGGTTACACCCGTCTTCCTGGGGTGTGACATGGACAGCTTCAAAACTTCCTGGTGACAGTAGGCAGAAACAAAGCTCAAGAGAGCACGTTCCTGTCAGCCAGCTGGGCATCATCATGCAGGTACTGTGGGTGTAAAGCCCAGTGCATTTTCCATGCTGAGCTTCTGCTCCCCTGCTTGCAGAGGATTTGCAAAAATCTCTACCGGAAGCAGAGTATTGTGTTTGCAAATGAGAAATTCTCCTCTCCACTTTTCTCATCTATTATCAGTGATCTCTGGTGTGTCCAAAGCAAAACAAACCCCAGAGAATAAAAAGCACTGAAAATGCTGTTTTAGACCACAGAAGTCTTTTGCAGTTGCTGACTGTCAAGTTCACAGCCGGGACACAACCTATGTTTGCGCCCAGCCCTCGTCACTTCCTCAGCAGCTCCCCAGACGCTTCTGGGCATGGCAGGGTGCACGGAGGACCTGAGCGAACCCACGCCATGCAGGGCTCTGCGGAGCCGCTCGGGAAGGCACCAGGAGCAGCCTGGCCAGTTGGCAACCACGTGCCCCTTTGCTGGAGATGCCGGGGGGACTTCTTGGGGGGTGCTAGCGAAGGGCGGGGGCCCAGGGGCCACAGGCAGCGGGAGGGGAAGGGGGGGCTGAGCACTGGAGGCAGTGCAGGCAGCTGCCCCCAAGAGACAGCAATAGCGAAGCCAATGAGCGGAGCTTGCTGGAGGATGTCTTATCAGCTGTTTCAGGAACTGGCTGTGATTTTAACAGCAGTTTCTACCAAGGTAGATCAGCTACTTCCAGCACAGCCCTGGCTTCTGGCTCTGCAGCTAACTCAGCTGATGTCTGTGCAGAGCAGACATGCCATAAAAAATATGCCACCAGTGCTGGAATGGGAAACCAGGGCTCCTTGTTTTTAGGTACATTGGCCTCAATGTAAGTCAGTCAAAGCATGTACCCTGCATGGAATTGGTGCACTTGGACCCTTGTACCCTTGCATGATGCTGCTCTGGACAGCCACTATGCTGGGGGTGGGAGACACAGAGGGGAAAGATCCCAGGAGAAACAAGAGGTTTAGTGTTATCCAAATGGTTACAAGGAAACATGGAAGCCAAGTTCCAGAACACCTCCCATTACCTGTCTCCAGCCTGCTTGAGGAAAGCAGTAAAATCCCTGCACAAAGTAGTGTCAGATACGCTGTTCTCTGCTGGAACTGGAGATGACTGTAAACCTACAATAACCTGGTTTACTATTCTTTCCAAAGTATTTCTGGTTGGCTCTTCTTGTTAGCCATTTAAATGCCCGCTCCCTGGGTTGGTTGAGAGAGGCATTCAGCAAGCCCTCCTGGGGATAAAGCAGCCTTAGCAGTGTTTTGCATCAAGCCAATGTCCCTTCCTCTACCATCATCACCCCAGGATTACTTCACAGCCAGCAAAAGCCTGGGACAAAAGCGATGACAGCGGCCTCCCAGGCTAACACGGCCCAGGGCTCGGCTCGGCAGCTGGGCATTGGCTGGCCTGTGGAGCGGGGAGTGGAAGGGTTTTCTCCCATAGGGTGGCCCAGCGCCTGGGGCATCTAAGAGGGTGTTTCTGCTGCAGAAACACAGAGTGGGGCTGGGGGTTTTGGTGGCTCTCCCCAGCAAGCTCAGGCCTGACACGCTGCAGGGTGGTGCTGGGTGGGCAGTGGTCTTGGCTGGCGACTCCTCTCCTGGGGAGCAAACAGCCAGCACCACCAAGCACGTACATGTCTCTCGTGGTTTAATGCCAGCTGGCAGCTAAGTACCACCCAGCCGCTCGCTCACTCACCCTCAGTGCGATGGAGGAGAGAATTGGAAGAGTAAAAGTGAGAAAACTCGTGGGTTGAGATAAAGACAGTTTAATAGGGAAAGCAAAAGCCACGCACGCAAGCAAAGCAAAACAAGGAATTCATCCACTACTTCCCATTGGCAGGCAGGTGTTCAGCCATCTCCAGGAAAGCAG
>NW_009210728.1:46396-67369 GCF_000690835.1 Fulmarus glacialis
CCAACTTCTTGTGCACACCCAGCCTCCTCGCTGGTGGGGTGGGGTGAGGAGCAGCAAAGGCCTTGACTCTGTGTAAGCACTGCTCAGCAGTAACGAAAACATCCCTGTGTTATCAGCACTGTTTTCAGCACAAATCCAAAACATAGCCCTGTACTAGCTACTGTGAAGAAAATTAACTGTATCTCAGCCAAAACCAGCACGGTGTCCAACCCTGTACGTGCTGTCAAGGATCCATTCGAGAAAGGATTAATTGTATCTGAAAACATCACTGCAGCAGTGAGTCTGCTACACTCCTATGTAGGGAGGCCCTTTTGCTAAATACTGCCAGGAGAGGCATTTACTTGTTGCTTATATGTCAAAAAACTTCATCTGTGCTGCGGTCCCTGCAAATTCATCCTCAGCACTTTCCTGCTGCTTTCCTCTCAGATAATATTTTCCCGGCACAAGAGATCTCACTTCATTGCCTCTATTCCACATAAATAAAACATAAACAAAAGCACGATATACACACGTGGATCTCCTGTGTAAAGCTCTATCAAGCAGTGCTCCTGCTCAGGGCTGGGTGAATCACCCTGGTAGGGCTGTTTCTAAGCACATGCCTTATGTGCATTAAAGCAAAATAGGAAATACCTGCGCTTCAGTCTTATAATAGTCGTGCTTGAATCAAAGCAGACTATTCGTAGCCAGGGTCGGGTTCACAAGAAAGGGCAAGGTTGCTAGAAAATCATAATGATAAAGCTTCCTGTTTTTAAAGATGGATTTCAACAATGATTATTGCTGCCTCAGAGAAGGAAATGGATGCCTGCTAGCTGAAAAGTACCTTACTAGTTCTCCCTGCACTTGTGTGCCAAAAAGTCACACAAACAAGTGATTTGTGCTGGAAATGAGAGGAGGCTTCCTTTCGGAGTTTTCAGCTACAGCAAAATTACTACACACTTGCAAAATTAAGGCTGCTCTGTTTTTTGCTGGTACACAAACTTTAGGTTTTCTCCTTGACAACATGGAGTACCCTTAAGAGCTAGAAGTGCTCAATGTCTTATGACTTTATTTTCTTTATATACACAATGATTAAAACAAAAGACAGCTGTTAATTTCAGGAAAAAAGTCACCGCGTAATAAATCTTTTGTGACACACCAAAATAACTCTCCTCAGGCAGACACAATTTAGCATAAGTGTTGTCTGTATTTGGTACTACTTACCATAAAAAGATATTCTTTTATTTCTAAATATATGGGAAAGCAGGCTGCACGTTACAGAGCTGCTGCTTATGTTGCGGACAGAAAGTGAGATTTCACTTATTTTTTTCTTCTTAAATGACACTTCACCAAAGGCATAATGTGCTTTCTGTGTCCAGAAATAAGTACCCATCAATTGTTTTTCACCAATGTCATCATGTGCTTTTGTGATACAGGTGACAGATTTTGTGATTGTTCCCATTTTGCTGTGAATCACCTTGAGTCAGTCAACCAGAAGAGTCTGAATCGCCTCTTTGCTGCCAAGGCTCACCTTTGCAGTGCTGGGAGGAGCGAGGCAGGAGGAGGCGAAGCACTGGGTGTTTTCCTGGTTATCCAGCCCAGAAACCATTGTACTTTACTCCAGATCAGAAGGGTCGAGAGCAAGCTGGCACATTGTCAGCTCCTCTTCCACCTTGCCACAAGCTGTCCCCATGGCAAGCATCTGGTTTGCTTCAGTGCCCTGAGAGGCACTGGAGATGGGGCCCTTCCCACAGCTGGGCTGTCATGTAAAGCCCGGGCTTGTCCTTCCCAGGGAATTAATCTGCACTACGCGTTTGAATTTGAAGGGTAGTCATAAGTCTAAGCAGACACCTGGAATAAAGTTGGCTTTCATTCACTCTGCCGTGGTTCTGACTGGAGCAGAATAACTATTTGTAATTGATAATAACAGTTTTAATAAAATCATCTTGTTTCAAAAGAAGGCATCCACCGAGGGACCTGTTCTTCAGCAGCCGCCATAGAAGTGTTTCTTCAGTTAATGCTTCCCCATATGGAGACCATCCCTTGCTCATATCCTCAGGGCTCAGGGTGACTTGAACACCCGAAGCACCATCAACACCATCAAGTGTCCCCCCAGTTGCATGAGAGTGCACACCCTCATGGGGCCATAACACCACAGATCTGTAAGACAAGCTGATGTGCCGCCACTGAATGACGAGGCATTTACTGGGGCAAGCACATTGTGGCAGAAACATGCAGAATTTCATTGCAATTCTTTGACACCAGCTCTAAAATGCTCAGATGCGAAAGGGATCCTGCCTGGATGAATTAGCTCCTTGACAAATCAAGCTTTGCTTTCATTTTGAACCACTGCTGTGGAGAACAATGCAGCAGCACAGAATTCAGGTAGCTAGAAAACACAGGTAGCTAGAAAAACTGAAGCCTGCTCGGTTTAATTATTTCTCAGGCTCTGCGGGTACACTCCATGAAAATCTCTGTGGATTTTGAGGAGGGTAAGATTTTATCCACCAGGTGTTGTAGAGGATTTAGTGATCCTTCCTCTTGATTTCAACAGTGCTATAGAAGGTGGTACAGTTCTTTGCTGGGTGCCTCCTACATGTCTCTGTTCTTGGAGGCTGAGGGTAAATTCGGAGTCACCTTGAATCTTTTTTTTTCAGGGTATTTGTTGTACAGGTATAAGTAGGTAATTTGATACAAAGAAGGTACAAAGAAGATAATTTACATAGATTTTTGTTTTAGAAATGAGGGTACTTATGAAATGGTGTGTGAATTTGGGATCTTGGTTTGTCTTTAGAAAAGTCAAGTTTGAAGTTTGGGTGGAGCTAGGTGCACTTTTCAGACCACTTCCTGGGCTCAGCAGATAAGAAGTATGGGAATGGATAAACCATTTAAGAAAAAATAAAAACAAATCCCAAGAAGTCTTTTTCAGGTTTGTTTGCTTTTTGAAAAATGCCTTCAAACTGGTAGAACTCAGATTGGCTTCTGAGAAGTTTCTGTGCATTTAGAACCTATTCCAAATACAGGCTTGTGTATTTTCATGCTAAAACTTTGCAAAACCCACTGTAGGATGCCTGCACTTTCTTCTGGTTTTATATCTCTGTAGCTTATCTCCTCACTGTGGAGTTACCACTGATTCACATTTTGAGAACTGGATAAGGGTCATTCATGAAGCTCTTGCCCCACTTGCATCATTTTTTACATGCCTGGATTCAGTCAGGAAATGCTCCTTTCCGCACTGGGAGCGCTTTGGAGTTGTGCTCCTCTTGTCTGCAGTGAAGAATGGGGAAAAGTAAGGAAGAAAAAGGTATGGCCGGAGCACCTGCAGCTATTGGAGCAGTTCAGGAATTATGAAGTAGATCATTTCAAGATGCTGTGTTTTATGCTGGGAATGGATGTGTGGCCAAATGTCCTAGGGACTGTGGGAACTATCAAGGCAGTTTAAAGCAACCTTTCGCTTTTATATCCCAATATAGTCCAGAAAAATGAAGGAATTCGGCAACTAGTTATGAGCATGCCTACACTGCTAAGTAAAGGGGAAGGATGGAGGACACACAAGACTGGACCCTGATCACATGCCCTTCCCCATTGCTAGCTCACTGCCTAACCCTGGTTTGGGCCACTCCAACAAGAGAAGTCTGTTCTGGAGGGGACCATGAGAGTTGGCTTGGTGGTGGGAGATGAGTCCCTGGACGTCTTTTATGCAGTAGTAAAGATACGGCATCTCGACCATCTTGCCAGATTCTTCCACTCCCTTGTAACCTAAGCATATTTAAAACAAATGAAAAAGAAAAGATTAGTTCAGAACACCTAAAATGGACAGTAAGACTGTAGTTCAGTCATGCAGGGAGCTGGTCTCTTTTGTTGAGTACCACATAAAAAATCCAGCTGGTCCATTATGCAGAGAACTGATCTGGTAGAAATGTACTCTGTTGATTTGGACCAGATGACCTCCGGAAGGACTGGATGACTTTGAGATGTTCTTTCCAACCTCAGCCATTCTGTGATTCAAATGTCTGCGAAAATTTCTAGAGGGTTAACTTTATCCCAGAAAACTTTATGCCTCATCTGGTATATGCTTGTCCATGCTGCTCTAATTTTGCCCTGAGAATTTCTATCCTCACGGTTGGCATGGCATGAACAAAAAACCAAAAGAATGAGATAAACACCTTGCTGGGAACTAGCCTTGTTCAACAGAAATGCCATTTTTTGCCTAGGCTATGTCCAAATCACACCTGATTGCTGGTGTGTATTTCTGATATTGATCATCACAGGATCATGCTCAAAAGTCAAATGGGAGCTGCAACTTTTCCTACCGAAGTTAGTCAAGGCCCCAAAACAAAGTAGCCAGCCTGCTTACTCTTATAAAACACTTTTGTTTTTCAGGTATGAGGCAGTACACTGGATTTTCTGCTGTGCTCAGCACTGAACTTGACTAAAGCTGACAGTCCTTCCATTGCTGCCACTTGTTTTTCTAGCCACTGGACTTCAATACCCTATAGCCATGTTCTGGGGGGATGGACTGAGGGCTGAGACTTTCAAGCCACCAGATTATTCTAAAATAACCTGCTCTGAACTTGTGGCCATGAACAGACATATGTGCACACACCAGGAGGCCAAGCCTCACTGGAGAGAGAATAACACCAAAAGACATTCACATAGCAATCAGTCTGGCTGAGTTTTTAATAGACCAAGACCCTGGTTTAGAAAAAGAAAAGAAGCCTTTCTGCAGGCCAAGCACATCTCTAAATACACACCTGGAACTCAAGAAGTTTGGGATGGGAACAAAGCAGTTTTGCTTCACAAAGGATCCTGGAAGGCCTTTGAGGAAGGTGGAGTGAGATTATGTTTCTTAATAGTCTTATCTAATATAGTTGAAGGGAGATGTTTTGACTCTGTAATATAAACACTTCAAAAAAACCCCAACATAGGGCTAGAGTGTGCACTGCAAGCTGGGGCTAAAAACTGCTTAAACTTTGGGATTCACTTCTCTCCTATCCTAAGGACCCTGAACAGTAATAATACCAGTGTACTTCTGATCATGTGTCTCAGCTTACTAAGACCATGTTTCCATTGGTTAATGCTTTGAAACCACCAGCAAAATTTGTAATTACTGCCTAGTTGTGACCTGGATGCTGGTTCACTAGAATTGGGCAGGACCAAATAACTCTGTCCCAGCTGACCTAGCACAAGTCTGAAGAACGTAAGAGCAGCAGGAGAAACATTTACGCTGGGATTTTAGAACAGTTATGCTGAAGGCAATTGCACACCATTTGTATAAATCATGTTTAACACGAATTAGTGGCAATGGGCACTGATTTTCAAGCAATGAGAATTTGGGGGTTCTCCTTAACTTTGAGTTTGTTATGGATATACATCTTTTAAAAAATATTTAATGTGCAGATTATTTTGCAGCGAAAGCAAAACTCTCAAGCACCAATCAGATTCTGAACTGATGAGCAAGGAGCCGTTTGATTTCTCTTCTGCTTTTAGCAGCCTCTGGGATTGCTTTTGCCTTTAGAGAGGCAAAGTTGAGCAACTGTTGCAGGGTATTCATTCCCAGCAAGCAACCTGTTTTTAAAATTCAAGCAAACACGATTCCCCCCCAGTGTCTGTGAATTCCAGACATCCAGCTGGGTGCTGCTGATAATGAAAAGGAACTGACAGCTACGTCCCAGCTGTCCTGATGCAGAGTCAACTTCTCTGTTTCATAAAAAGAAAACCCGCCCCAAGTCTTGCCAGTATCCCCAGGGGGAATGGGGTGATTGGGCATCAGAAATCGTATCTGGCATGAGTGAAAGTAGAATAGTAAGTGGTAAAGTAAGAGATCTTGCAGTTTCATGGCTGAAAAAAAGCCATCAGCCTTTTAATGGTGAGTAAAGTATGAAGCAATCCATCAACTTCACATGCAATGTACTTCCTTTCCATTCACATCCTTGCCCGGTATACTCCTTTGAACCAAAATATTAATGTTGAGGCTGGATGCAGCACAGAGCATGATGAGAGGATTATTTCTGTGGAGGTAGAGCGGTACCCCTCCAGCAGCGCCAGGCTCCGGCAGTAATGCGTATTCACGGGTGTCACTCTGAGCATGTACAAATGTGGTTCTTTGTTCCATCAGCTGCTCCGCGTGTGACAGGGGGCTGTTTCGGAAACAGGAGTTCCTTGTTTATGCTGCCCTGAGGATGAATGAATATATACTCACTGAGTGAGATATCCTCACAATAAAAGTCCAGCCTTTCAGCCATGAAGAGTTAAAATTGCCACGGCCTTTTCAAAGCGTTATCAATTTTGTGACTGCATTCTTGTCCCCTCCCTCCAGTTTTAGTGAGTAGTACGTGCCAGCCCTGATGTCGCTCTGTGCTTTGCATTTACAATTGTGTGGAAACAGCAGCGGTTACTTATGTATGCTCCTGCCTGCTTTCTTCCCTGTCAACAGATTTGTGTTCTTAAGGCACACAGTGCAAACCTGCTAATCAGAACCTTCCCTGGATGCACCGTCCTTAGGAGTGAAGGAGGTTACTGCTGGGGCTGCAGCATCCCTCAAAGATATTTGCAACCTCAGTTTGCTGTGCTGAAGCATTTTTCTACGTTAATTAACTCTTATTTTTTTAAGCTTCTAAAAAGATGGTTTTCCGCATCTCCTCTCTCCAGTTTGTGATCCCAGTGGAGGAATTTTTGCAGGGCCTGATTGCCTCTATTTCCTAATAATTACTTGCTAATTACCTTTTGCCAGGGAACATTTGCTAATAATTACCACAGTGGTATCTAAGAGAACACTTCCTCCCTGTAAGAAGTATGTAAGATATCTATAGTAACCGTAGAGTAATATCTGGCATATAGAAACTTTTTGAATGGAATATCAATGCAAGTTAGCAGTGGATTTAAATGGTCTGCACATGACTTTTCAAGAGGCAACTCAGCATACATGCAATCAGAAAAAATATTTTAGACCAAAAAAACAAGTTTTCCATGCCCAATTTCGTAACTACTGCTTTTCCTTGACAAAGGACATTGTTTCCAGTGTAGTCTCTACTGCTAAAGGTATTTTAATGTTATTGTACTTTGATACCTGCCATTAGCACATCCAGATGAATTAAAGTGAACCCATCCAATGCCACAGTATGTTCTAGAGTGGACAGGTGACACTGTGGGATGTTTCCACAAAAAACCCACACTGCTGACAGGCGTAGAGAAATCTGGGGAAAACTGGCCAGGAGCCAGGGACTGTGCCTATATGGCCAGCTCTCCTTCCTACGCAGGTTGTTGGCTGCATGATAACCTGGGATTAGTCAACGTTACCAGAGCTGTGTGAGCTGCTGCTGCACGGTGTGTAGCGCAGCAGTGTTGCCTCTTGTCTGCTGGACCATGGAGGGAGAAAGGAGGTTCCGTGGGCACTCAGAGCAGGAGAGCCACCACCCGAGCATCAGTTTAACCTACATATGTACTTTCCTACACAGAAATGCTCTTTTGCAATTCCTCATCACCATTGCAGATGCCTGGTTCCCGTGGGGCAGAGGGAGGAAGTCGGATTTAGTGACTGTGTCTCAAAAACCTGTTTGGCTTTTGTAGCATTTTGCCTTTACTACCCAACGGTGCCCACTGAGGTCAGAGCGCTGCATTCACTTTCACTCTACACACACTAACACAGACTGAGGAAAACATCTCTCTTTGCAGGCCAGTGGTTTTTTTCTCCTCCCCATAATCATTTTAAGCACCATGTAATCTGTGGTACAGAAGTACATCTAGTTAAGTGCATGACAGCAGAGCTCGGAACATGTAGTGCACAGAACACCTAAAAGAAGATGCTGCCACTGCTGAAATAGTCCTTTCAGATCTCTGAGCCTAAATTAAGCTTGTCACTTGCTGAAGTTTATTAACCATAATCTCATTTCTCTTCTCTTTCTTTTTGTTGTCGCTTTACCTGTGCAGCAGAACTGGTGCATTGATATCAACATGAGGAACACTGAGGAACAGAGATTTATGCCACAGAACATTTCCCAGACAGCAATGGCAGGGTGACGGGAGGAGCACAGATGAATGAAAGACAAGCTATGCTAGAGTACAAAGATCTGAGCCTACCATCCCGACGTCAAACTAATACCTTTGTTCATTGAAGTTATCCTGCATCTGTCAACTAGCCATCGATATCCTACAATGCATCAGGAGCAGTGCAGACACAATGTGAGTGAAGGGAAGAGAAACAAAACAACAGGTGAGGAGCCCAGGTTTGGCAGCATGAGACCCCATTAAACACCTGAGCTCTCTGGTACAACCAGGACCAGCGTGGAGCTATTTGAACGCGGGTCACTGAATTGTTCCCCCAAAAGCTGGCGCGGGACACTGCTAGGGTCTCAGGTTGAGTGTGGTGTGAGGACTAGTGTTGAAAGCCTGAAAGCAGTGGGGCTGCCAGGGCTCACCACCAGCAAGCGTTAGAGGAGGTTCTTTTTCCCCACAACCTGCTGTCTCCTATTGCCCATCTCTAGTATTGTGGCTTTGCACTAAAATACAATATGTGTCGGCATTTCAACATGGGAAGATGGACAAGGATCATAGAATCATAGAATCATAGAATCATTAAGGTTGGAAAAGACCTCTAAGATCATCGAGTCCAACCATCAACCCAACACCACCATGCCCACTAAACCATGTCCCTAAGCGCCTCATCTGCACGTCTTTTAAATACCTCCAGGGATGGCGACTCAACCACTTCCCTGGGCAGCCTGTTCCAAAGCCTGACCACTCTTTCAGTAAAGAAATTTTTCCTAATGTCCACTGAGGATGCCCTCACCCTTTCTAATAAATCCACCTCCCATTCATCAGGATTGAAAGTAACCCACGGGAGGAAAGGAAAAGTGAGGCTGTGGGTGATGATCACGGTCTGCCCGAGGATGCTTTACACAAATAGGGTCAAGGTCACACTCTACGTGTGAAAGAAGAATCCAGGGAGACAGTAGTGTCAAACATCGAACACTGGGGACAAATTTTAGTAGGGAGTTGCAGTACACTATTATGAATGCATATTTAGTGTCACCTACTGAGACAAAACATTCCTGAGTAAGGAAGGGACAGAATTTTTTTTATATCTGTCCAGAAGAGAAGTCACTCAGACTAAATACACTTTTACACAGAAGAACTGAAAAACAAGTTAATGAAATTAGTAATGTGACCTTTGTATCTAAAGCACTAGTTACCTTGTTTGCATTTTTTAGTTATGATTTTTGTGAATTTATGCATCAGTTGAAATTATTGCAAAAAGAATTTGAATACACAAATTTTACCTTACTTGCTTGGAAAAACAGTTGTTACATATAGCCTCTGTTTAAACAGCAAGGCTAATAACCTTAGAAGAGAATATTTAATGTATTCCTTGAATAGATGAAATAGCCACAAAACCGCATAGTGATCAGACAAATCTTTTGTACAAATATGACCTCCTATTCGGAATGTTATTTTGAATATGATTATTTATTTATGCAAATATTTACAGTGCTGCTGAATTCTGCAAAGATTCTTGTGAACTAAAACCTACTTGTGGAGTTGTTAATGAATAGCAAAATAAAAGTAGTTTTAGACACTGCTTCAATTAATGAGCTGTCTTATTTCCAGAAGTACTCAAATGCCATATTGCTACATTCACCAAATGCATTGAGAGGGTAATAACAGTGATTAATGAGCTATAGCAAGTGACATATTAGAAGCAACTAAATATATCATTCTTGCTGACTCTGAAGGAGCACCTGCAAATATTTATATGGGAGACTGTGAGGTCTTAAATCTGATGTACTGCTGAACAAAGGTTGTACCCACCAAAAGGCGTCACTGAGGTTGACAAGATGTCTTCTGGATCACCACACCGATGTGGGTGAATGATGATAGTGGTGCAAGGCTTGAATAGAGATAAAGGAATTATTAGCCTGGTACCAGTTTGGGGATAAGATGGTAAGGAAGAGAAAAAAATCCAGAAGTTTAATGACAGAAAAAAAATTCTTAAAGGCACAATTTATGAAGAGTCCCCAGGTGAAGAGGAATTCCCATCTTTGGGGTAAACAAAACAACTAGAAGGTCTGTTGGCATGAGCTGGCCTGTGCTGGCAAGAAGATGGTGAATACCACCAAATATTTGGTGATATCCTCTAACACTTTTACGATTCCACACCTTTGCTGTGACATCCAAAAATGAAGGTTATCTTCTATAGGTGTGCAATAACCTCAGCTTCAACATGAAGCAAAAGTTCCCAGAAGAGACTATACTTTTTTTTGTGGTTCCTCTCTGTCGTTTCTCACTCTTCCTTGGACTACCAAGGACCTGCAAAGTGAAGGCTGAGTCAAGCCTTTGAAAAACATCTAGGTCACCACCCAGCAAATGCACCAAGGAGCTTCTGAAGCGAAGCTTAGTAACCCTTCTGCGTCAAGCGTCTCAGCTGCAATAACGCGGAGAAATGTAGACATGCCTGGGGATGGGAGGGTGGAGAAGGAAGAACTCCTTCACTCTCTCTTACCCTCTCCACTCTGAATTTTACATTTTTCGTGAGTCCAGGTTTTCTACATGCAAAGGAGCCTCCTCCCCCATTCTCCCAAGCTATTGCCTATCCCAGAGCTACAGGGTGTGACGTCTTCTTCCCTCCTGTTCGTTTTCAGCTGAAACAGAAGAGCAGGCAGCAGTATGCGGCTGGCACACAGAGGAGCAAAGGAAAATGCTTTTCTTTTGTGCCCATAGCTTTTAATTAAGGCTCCAGCAGGATCCGAGATTACCTAGTACAAAACTGAGAGGGTGGGATGTGGGGAATAATGAATCCTAAAATACACAAAACTGTATTCATCAAATCAATTTGGGCTACTGGGAGGCCAGGGAGCATTATGGAAATGAGGCGACCGAGTAAAGCAATGTCTAAAGACCCGGGAACAATGGGCTCCACTTTCCCAGTCTCGTCTGGGAGGCAAAAACGCGGTGCGGAGCCTCGGTGGCTGTGGCTCCCGCACCTCCCTTGTGCTGGCGCAGCAGCTGTCCCTGCACAACAGGAGATCTCCCCTCCGAGCGGTTGACCCAGAGAGGCGATTTCTGCGTGACTGAGCGTGTTCACGCTGCAGGGTCTCTGGCAGTCTTTTTTTTCTGTCTCACCGCAACCCCAAATCCCTGTTGACTGCCAGGCTCAATAATTTCTCTCTCTCTCTCTCTCTCCCTTGCTTGTTTACACTCTCAGATTGTTGTGGACAATTACCAGAGTTCGCCTTGGTCATTGTTTCACCAGCTGTTATATTACCACATATTTTGTGCTTTCAAGTTTTCTACACATGCCACCCACTCCACTTCTTGGGGTTTTTTTTTCAGAATTTCCTCTGTTGTGTCTGAGTATTTTTTCATACGGAAGCATTTAAAGCTGTGTGCAAGGATATGTTGCCTACCATACCATTTGTTATTTGAATTGTGAGAGCAGGGCAACTGTTAAAATGCTTCAATTCAACATTAAATTTATTGCAGAGGGTCTTAAAAAGTGTTCCTGTCAACTTTTGGGCTATCTTGAAGCAGTAAACCCCAGGTGTGCTTCCCAGTTGCCAGGTAGAGGCGAACATGTCTAGCAGGTCCCTGCTGAATTTTAGGTTGGGACCCAGATAAACACAATTTCAGTCCCGCTCGTGCCCTGTGTACCTTGCTTCCCACGGAAAGCGGCTGGGCAGGGGCACAACGCTTTCCCGCAGACCTCCCGGCGGGGACAAGCAAGGGGGCAGGACTGCAGGGCAGAGGGGCTAGTGGGGAGCCCCCTCTCACAGAGGGCTCACAGTCTTAGTGTGTACTGAAAGGGGGAAGGAAAATAAAGGGAAGAAGACAAGGTTATAGCAACACGTCTGTGGGTGGTACAATATCTGTGGGTGGTAGAAGTTTACAGCCCAAGCTAAATTTTTCTCGTTAACATGGTGTGACTGGGTATTGTCAAAAAGCTTAACTTTGTAGTGACTGCTGGCAAAATATTTGGGAGTGGGGTGAAGAAGAGGAAAATGCTTAACTTACAACCCAGCACTGCACAGCAGTGTGTGATTTGAAGCATCGTATAACGAATGGACAAAGCATAACATAAGAAAATGCCTCAAAAAAAATGAGGAGAGTCCTAAAAAAGAGACATAAAATACAACACGGTTACCTGACTTAGCCCCAGCTTATTCAGTCATGACCAGGCCCAGGTATGTTTAAACATCTGAAAGGCAAGCCTTATTTAAGGAAAGGCAACAAGTGCAATTTCAGTTGTGCAACTGCACGGTTGTACATTGAGGCTACCCTCAGCGTTCTCTCCTGGCTTGATGGGAGGGATAAAAGCAGAAACAGGAGCTGAATGTAGCAATTTCTAGCTTCCCCTCTAGCAATGAATTCAATCTTTTGACTGGACAAAAGTGTAGAGGAGTCCAGGACAAACATACCTGACTCCGAGTACTGCATTTCATTCACAGATTTTTTTGTCAGCTACGCATGTGCTAAACTTCAATCCTATCCCGTGTCCTCCTCCATCCCGCATGCATTGTATACAGAAAACTGACTGTTGCTTGAAGAAAGGATGAGAGTGATGAAGTGATCCTTCAGCTCTTCGCCAGCTCCTCAGGTGCTTTCAGCTTCCTGCTAACAATACGGAAACGTCATTTTTACTCTCTTTATTAGAAAATCCAGCAGGGAATATTGCCAAGTTCCTCCAGCGCTGGAAACCAGAATTTTGGTTCAAATCCAAAATTGAAAACAGTTTTGTGAGGTCAGCCTAGGTCCCCAGAAAGTTGGTTCCTCCTGCTACAAACACAGAAGAAAAAAAGCACCAACAGCTGCTGTAACCAAGATCTCACGCACGTTCCTACATAACCAAAATGAACATAGTTTGTCATAGGTTGTGCTAATGCCTAACCTCTTTGTGACCAAAAGGCTTGGATAAAATAATGAACTGAATAAAAACCAAGCCGTAACCAATGCCTGGTTAGCCAATATATGTCAGGCTTGTATTATTTAGGTAGTTTCATGAAAATCTGTTTCCTATAGATTTTTGTCCTCTGGCTGATTTACATCTAGTGAGGTTCAAGCTCTGATTAAAGCATTGGCTTTAAGTAGGGTTTTCACAGGTGCCTCTCCTGTGTATTCATTCTGGTGTGGTAGTGCCTGGCTTTGTAAGCTCAGACTGCAGCCTTCCCCTCTGTTACACCATGGTTAGAGCCTTTCTCCTCCACTGATGTAGAGCCTTCTCTCCTCCTACCCACTGGCTTTCATGAAACATATTGTGTTGATGCCTCTGCCCCTCTCTCAAATTCTGTTGGCACCTGTGAATGGGCTCAGACCTTACACAGACGGGCAGAGAGGCAGACAGAGCGATGCACACAGACAATGTAGTTGCACAAGTGTTATTTCCTTTGGAAACCAGACAAAAAAAAAAAAATGTCTCAAAGTGCATTTTACAAGCCTGCCTATTTTTACTCTTTGGATATTTGAATCCTCTGTGTCCAATCTGAATAAAATGCATTTAGCATGATGCTGTTCTAACGGAAAATCAAACAACTCAAGCCCAATGGCTATGATGGAAACAAATATTGTTTCATATGTTCAACTTGCCAGAGGCCTACAAACAAAACAGGAGTAGGTACATAGATGATAGTAATTGGCCCTCTTTTGGGGGCCTTCCAACATTTTGAGCTCTCTCGTTCCCTCCTGTACTCATATACAGGGTCTCTTTCTTTCGCTTCCCTTGCGCTTCCAGGGGCCTCCATGCAGGGCAGGTCTACCCTCCAGCCACAAGCTGCTGGACATGACCCTCCCCGAGACCTGGCAATGTCAGATGACGAAGGCGCTCCACTTCAGAGCCACTCTTGCCCTCTCCTGCCTGGAGGAGAGCCATCACCGCATCTTTTTGGTTTTACTTACAGCTGGCAAGCACATTGACCCGTTTCAGACTCCCAGAGCTTAGTCAGGCTTTTTGCAGCATTTGGACCAAATCCAACCCACCTCTGCAGCTGTGGATACTTTGGTACCCTGTATTTTCAGTGCTCGTCATGTGTGGACACCATATATAATAGCATACGTGCTGTATTAGCAATACAGATTATACTGTACCATTTTGCTAGGCGGGACATTGTGCAAAACTACCATTTAGAAAAAAGTACCGTAACTCTATCTTTATCTGTGGGAACCAAGTATCCGTAAGTGATAATCCATGCTTTAGAAGCGAAGCTTTGCTCAGTTACAGTGATAAACACAGATTGGAGACAGACTCCGTGCTATTTTTATGAGACATATTATTATTTTGATACCTTCTTCACTTAACAGTCACAGGGGAACGATAGGATGAGTGTTGATATATCCATAGTAATATTATGTCACATATTAAATTCCTGCCAATGAAACTGTGAAGTCAGGCATTACTGTTTCAGATGTACCCTGACTACTATAAAAGTTAGTAATTCTATCTTGGGGATTAATGCCCTTTCTCCTAAAGAATTTAAACTTACTTATGCCTACTTTTCCCTAAAATAAAATATAGTTTTCCCCAATGATACCAAAATCAGTTCCTTTACTTGACTGTCTTGCATTTTTGCCAGGTGAACTTCTTTGACATTACCATTCCTGTGAAGCTGATAGAAAACACCTCACCTCCTTCTCTTAAATATTTCGATGTCTAAACTATGCATACTTTTATCACGTATTTTTGGTAATATCTGAGAATTAACCAGCTGGGTGTCTGTTAGCAGACCTCCAAGAGCATGCCCTCCAGTTGTGAAAAGAGCTGGGGAACATGCTGTGTCAGCCACACCGTGTTAACTATCTCAATTATTTTATGCGGCATCTTTTTCTGCTCTGGTAATAACAATCTATGTTTTGTTTGTGACTTTGACAGGATTTTGCTTGTTTGTGGTTTTTTTTTAAGTCACAGCGCTTCATAGCAAGCTCCAACTCTGCATTTTAGTTCCCAGCACTTTCATTAAAACCTCCAGAGAGTGTGCTGGGAGCCCCACATTTTCCCACCAGCCTTCTTTTTGATTAGAAATTCACTTTTGAACTGAAAATCACCTCTCTCTTCACCGGAGGCAAGAAATTATTGATGGCCAGGTTCATTTAACAGTGCCTTCTCATCAGCAAAGATAAAACATTTTGTGAATGAGGGACTAAGGCTGAAGTTGCCCTCTCTGGCATTGCTCGTCAATGCCTAGGCTTTGCTAGAGCTGTGATGAACAAACTGCTACTACCGCTGTTTCCAAAGATGCTGGGAGCCCAGGGACATGCTCTGCTATAGGGCATGGTTCCCTCCAAACTCTTATTTTCCCGTGAAAAACCTTTGGCTATGAAAGGGTTCCCAGGACAGAGCTGCACGGCCACAACGCTGTGCAATGTTTGCCCAAGGGCCCCTGCCAGAGCTCTGCTGATGCCTCAAGCACTGAGATATATTTAGCACCAGTCATCTCTGCAGAAATGGCTCCTATTTTGACTGGTGCAAAACGTTTGCTTTTTTATTTCCTTTTTTCTTTGGGGTCTATTTAGTGACAGCACCTGTTTTTCTTCCTGGGGTGGCCAGTCCTGGCTCTTCTGCTGCAGATGGCGAGGCAATGAGACTGCCCAGCTTCTCTCTCAGCCTCTGTGTGAGGGGCATATGATCTGGCACTGTGGTCTTTGCGCTCAAACACTTCAAACGCTCCCTCTTCTGTTTTGGCCCCATGTCTATCAAATGAATGTAAACTCCTAAAAAAGATCAACAGACCGATACGTTCCAAATACAGCAGCGGTTGCTTCCTTCTCCCTTATGTATTGTTGCTGCTTCAGTAATGCTGAGCTCACATAACTCCTCAGTGAGGACAGAGAGCAACATGGGTCTGTCCTGAATTTTGCTTGTTTACACCCTGCTGTCTGTGGCTTTTCCTTAGATGTCACTGTCATGGAAATGACATTATCGTGGACCAACATCCAGCTCAAAAGGAGGAAGAATTTGAATTGTTTTTACACTGATAACCCAGGCGTCCTCTGCTGCAATGTAATCCACTGGTCCCAGGCAAAACCCCTTAGGAGGGGTGACATTGCCGTCCTTGCCCCCACAACATGCATACTCTGTGGGTGTCAGTAAACGCTTGCAAAACTTTATCAGCAAATCCGCTTGCTGCAGCTTTTCCCCAAGTGTTGGGCTTGGCTGGTGTCTCCCACACCATATTCAGCTTTTCTGGGTGGACTACTACTTGGGGATCCTCAGGCCTTTCTTCGTTACATCCCTTTGCTCATGGTGTTTCGGGCTCTCCGCCTGCAGGGCAAGCACTATCCGTCCTCCGCAGGGTAACGTCCCACGCTTGGCATGCTCTCACTGCCTGCCCAGGAGCAAACACGAGGTCTTCCAAGGGGCTTGGTGTTTTGATGCAGCCCTTGGTGTCAACTGGGTGTCCTGCCAGGGACTGTGCCAGTCCCTCCAGTTCACCAGCTCAGCTCTCCTGCTTTCAGTTGTTCATGAGCATCTCTCCCCGCTCTCTGGGTAAGGACGAAGTGCTCGCAGGTGTGCAGCACACCGCCGGCGCCCGTGGCACAGCCTCGCACAGTCCTGATGGAGCTTTTCACTAGCAGATCCCGATGGCTGTCAGAGTCACCGCTACAGGAGAGGAAATGGAGGAAAAGTAAAGGGAGTTGGCTGGTCCAAGTGCAAATCCTCCGTTCAGCCCACAGTGCTGCCTCCCCCGCAGGCATGTCTAGGATGGGAATGAACCTCAAGTTTCTGATTCACTGCAAAATCTCCCAATTAGCTGATATTGAAGGATTTGCCTTCAGCCCAGGGCTATGCTAACCTCCGGGCAAAGGATGCTGTGATCCCAATTTCTGTTTGTTCTGTTCACGCCACATTTTTTTCTGTTAGCCAAATATCTAAGCGAGGCAAACAGGCTTATTAGTGATAATGCTGTCTACGTTTTCTGCAGAAGTTGGTATTACCTGCCTCAGCCTGTTGTGTGTGGGAGGGACCTGCTGGTCCTGCTGTGAATAACCACCACTGTTTTTGTGTAGCTGAGCAGAGGGCTGAAAAACTAATGATAATGAGAAATGTGCCTCCCACTCGAGAGAGAAGGTGCAATCTCTGGCTTCATCTACACTGCTACCTTCAGAGCTGATCTTGACTGCAACTGCGTTCAATTTTTTTAGTAGCAGCACCAGAAAGACATTTACATAAGCAGAGCATCCAGACACAAGAGTAGCCATATCTGACAGACCATTAAATGGAGTTTTTTATGGGGAAGTGTATGTATATGCAGTTCATTAGAGTTTGGGGGGCAATTTACCTCAGAAGTCCCATAAAGAAACAAAGCAGAGCTCTCTACCATGAACTTTATGCATGATTGTATTATTGAACCACCTTGTTGCATGAAAATTCAATTTACATTTTCCACATAATTTATTTTCCATTTAAATGGCTTTTTAATTACTCTCTAGGTGCTAAGCAAAATAAAATATAATTTATGGCACTTTTAGTAACAAATCCATTGTTCATTTTCCTACGGAGCTGAACACACTAGCAAGGCAATTTTGAAGTAGCTTTTATTCAGATAGCCCTGATATTTTCCAAAGAAAATGTATGCCAGCTCCACAGGCTTAGAGTAAGAATGCATCTTTCTTTTAGCAACGATTCACACACAAACACATGAAATGCCCTCCCAGACAAAAGGAAAGGTGCTCGCAAGGCTTCTGGAGAGACTGCACAGCACAGGAACACAGCAATTGGCAAATTTCTCTTTTCAGGTCATTGGGATTTTCATACGGCAATGATACATTTTTGCTTTAAAGAGGAACTGCCACAGTACACCCGACATGAATAAAAATCAGCATGAATAAATAGTATACTATTTATTTGGAGGTCATACTGCCCTACCATCATTCAGCACAACAAAGTTACATGTAAGTTAAATCAATTAAATAAATTTCTCATTCGTATTTTTATGCCTAACTGCTCCACAGGCCCAGATACCATGCAATCATGTAATGAAAGACAGATGCTGCTATAAAGAACTTGCAGCTGAAACAAACTATGCACAGAAATGGGAGACATAATAGAGAGGCTGAGTTATCAGATCTTATTAATTTAATGTTTGGGTCCAGAGCCATCCCAGCAAAATTTTATCATCTGAAGTGCTGCAATTAGGAGGAGAATCACCAGGGGCCCCCTGTAGAGTCGACGGAGAAGGATAGTCCTTGCAGAGGGGGATCTGGAGCTCAGCTTAGCACCGAACGAGGGAGAGGTGAATCCAGCCCCGGGTGCCTGGCCTGCGTGCTGGGCACAGCGGCAGGCTCACCGCCGAGGCTGGCAGGGGAAGGAGCGAGCCCGTGACCCCTGCCTGGCCGAGATGTCTGGATGAGGGAGAGCTCCAGCTGTGCGCTCAGCAAAGCTTGGCATCACCCCTCTCCTAGGGGTCCTGTGTCCCAGGGAGGTGGCAACCTTTCTCTCTTCTTTGGAGGGTGCTGCTCCGGGCATTCTGGCTGGAGCGGGGCTCTGCAGCCTGCCCTTCTCCGGCACGGCTGCACGGGAGCGTGGTCAAGGTGGCAGCAGGACACCCGCACAGCCATCCACCACCACTGGTGGTGGTGTCAACTCCGCCAAAGCTCCTGCTGGGCACTGACCCCCATGCACCTGAGCGCAGCAAAGCCCAACACACATCAACTTTCCAAGTGATTTTACTGTTTTTTTCCACTCAGCACCGAACAGCTGCTGCATGCCCTTGATGCTATATTTGGTTGATGTTCCGTATCTTTATGTTTTCCTTTTTTTTGTTGTTTTTGGTTGATGCTATGGAATGTTTTCTGAATCATAAATCCGCTACTCAACGCTCTCACTTTGCCCCCCATGGAACGATTTTTATCTAAAGCTCCATTGTTCTGTATTTAGTAACAAGAGGACTGTGTACCCATCATATCACCATAGCCAGCCTGCAAGGCTTTTGTCTTGAATAATGTCCAGAGTCACCATTTTTGGGGTGGCCTTTTTGACTAAACCAAGAAGTAACAGCTTTGCAGACAAAAAGCTCTCAACATTTTCTCTAAACTAGGTAACATTCAGATATTTTGGTGAAAGATGTATTATTCATCAAAATTATCGTTTATGGAAAAACAGAAATTATTCCTAGAATTCAACAGATCTAGTGATTTCTTCAGGTAGAAAATATATATTAATAAAAAGAAAAACTATGTTATCCTCAGTGCTTTTCAAAACAACATTTGGAGCAATAGTTAATAATAAAGGGGTTTAAATCCTGAAAAAAAAATTTAGCATTTCCTTTTAGGCCAAATATAATATTTGGTTCCTACCAAGCACAACTTAAAAAAAATTCTCACTTTAAAAAAAAAAAGCCATGCGACTTGAAAAATGTCTTTTAAGTGTGATGTGATTCAGCCAGCAGACTGAAAAATGCACAGCTCTGGTCTTAGTTTGGGCACCAATAACTGATCTAGCTTCAAGAGTGACCTCTGGAAATCTTGGCGTCTAAGCCCTGATGTTATAGAAGGTAATACAATATCAGAAGTATTTCAGTACAGACTACTCTGTACCTGGCACTGCAGAAATCCTTCACAGAAGACATACAACGGTTGGTAAAACTATAGAAAGCTGCCACTTATTCTAACCCAAGCCTCAGAAGAAGACTTTGCAGCAGATGTCTCAGACAGGCATGAGCTTACCTGCCTTGCCTTAATTTTTCCTGTGTTATTAACTCCCTCTGTTTAACAGATCAGGTATTACTAATTTGGTGTCTCCTTCAGATCTCAGAGGAGCTTGGCTGCAGTTGGAAATTGAACCAAACAGAAAAACCATCAACAACAAAAACTGGGGGGGGGAATTAAAGCTGTTTCACAGACATGATCATGCCAACTGTGGAGATTTTACACCTTTGTCAGGGCAGCTGGTGCTGACTGCGGTGGGAGACTGGGTACCGAGTAAGGGGGTGGCTGATGTATTGCTCCCCGTGATTCCCTCCAGATCATGAGGCTCAGAGTTCTGGCCTGAGGACTATCCTGTTTGTCAGCCAAGCTTTCCCCCAAAGAACAAGCAGTGTTGGTGACATCTGTGACTCCCCAGAGACAAAAGAACAAGTCAAAGCCTGGTGTGCCCTGAATTTCACAAATTGTCTTTTTTTCCAGGTTGCAAAGAATGGGTAAAAAGATGCTGGTATTGGTTCTGGAGAAGGTCCTACAGACCAGCAGCCTGAGAGCTACCAGCAGACTGGGATCCAGCTGGTGAACTGAACCTTGTGGAAACCAAATCCACAGAGGATCCAGAGGGAAATGAGTTTCTGAAGCTGAACACAAGCTGATTTTGGGAGCATGATGCACACTAGAGTTAATATGACACTGCTGTAGGGTGCAGATAACCAAGTTTCAAATCCCTGCACCATCTTTGATTCACACAGGGGGCTGAACCTAAACCTGCTAGATCCCAAAGTGCTCTATCTAAAACGATTGCATGCAGCTTTCTCAGTTTCTCCTTCTGGAGGTGTTCTCTTGTGAGTAAATAATTGCATATGAAGAAAGAAGAAACGAGTGTCCAGCCTTAGGAGTTGAAATCTTACTGCAATTAGGAGTGACTCTGGAGGCGTGCTGGGTCTCCAGCATCTTGACTGTGCACTGTTGACCATCTCAGGTGGGTACGTCCCAATCCCTCTTGTTTGACAAGGGATCGCTGGGCCTGACAAGCTACTCAAAGAATCGTTAGAGTGGATGTAAGTTTCTGAGTGAGCGTAGTGGTATTTTCTGACAGCAAGCATTTGGAATTGAAAAAAACCCCAAATTGACAAACTCCAGGTATGCTACATGTGTGTATTTGATTATGTGAAAATTATGCATGGTTGTTTTTATTTTAAAAAGAACAGATCAAAAGTGTGTAGCATATCTTATGAAGACTTCACTTCCAATGAATTCAACTGGAATTTCCCCATGAATTTAATTGAAAGCAACACCGAACCGCCAGCGCTTCTTTTTACTTATTCTGCGACTTGTACATTGCTTATTTCTTGCAATCAAAGCTACTTATTC
>NW_009210728.1:67382-82119 GCF_000690835.1 Fulmarus glacialis
CTTCATTGAGACTGAGCTTTGTATTAGCAGCTCAAATAACTTCAACTTTATGAACATGTCAATCATCTGTTATTATTCTGTTAGCCTGGTTGCTCTGGCTCTTTACTCTGTTTGGGGTAACCAAGGAGTAGTGGTCATTTTAAAAGCACCTCCAAGAGTTAGAGATAATTTTTAAAAAGGGTTTAGGCTCTCAGGCTTTCCCTCCTTTAAAAACATAAAACAAACAAAAAACCCAGCCTCGCAAATTGCCTCAGGGTGAGCCACGCAATCTCACCTGACAGTCTTCCAAAGCACCCAAATACTGCACTGATGGACTGGAAGTGCTGGAAGCAAACCCCCGGTGTCCTGGCTCCCACAGGTCCACCTCGACTGGTCACCCCACCTCAGCCCTCGCCCGGAGCCGGTGCCTCCTTTGGATTGGTTTTGGACCAAGCCCTCAGACCACATGGGGAACTGAGATCAGTCACAAGATCATTTTTCATTTCTGGTTTTGGGGTTGTTAGAGCTTTTACTACTTTTGAAAACTTTCCTGAGAGGGAAGAATGCCTAGCTAGGGATAAAATAAAAGTACACACAGAGAAATAGTAAAATGAGCTTTTTCTGCAGAATTCACTCAGTTTTAAGCAGCGGACATATTTGGTTTTGTTCTTGCAGTTAATTTGCCGTGAGTGTGCAGGAACCTGGGATTTGACATGTACAGGAATAATCCTATCCTGACAGACCTGACATAATAAACCAGCACATTCCTGCGGTATTGCAAAATATGTAAATCATTTTTAGAGTCTGTTTTAATTATAATCTTTCTTTCTGCTGAAATGCCGATGAGTTATTATTCATAACGTACACTGACTTGGCAGTCCAAACATCTACACATAAAATTCAACAGTCTTCACATATTTTAGAGAACACCGAGGACAAGACTGAGAAAGCACGGGAAAATATTGCCATCGGCACTTGTGGGTCCTGTTGCCCCCCGCTTTTCAAGAGACTGCTGACTGAAAAGCCATTTCGCTTTCTTCTCTCCAACCAGAGACAAAAAGCCTGGCAGCGTGTTGGAAGGGGCTTGCAAACTGCAGCCTGAGGAAGAGACTGGTACAGCAAGTAACATTAAGCGTACTCGCAGTTTTAAGTTCCCGCTTGGCTGAATTAGGAACCAATTTATTCTTTGGATGCACCAATGCATCCAAAGCTTAGCTGCTCTGATATTCATCAGTTGTGCTCTACTTAAAGCCTAGTTGCAGTTACCTGCGACCAAGACCTGGCAGGCATATTGAAAGCATCCTCAGCATTAGGGAAGGTTGACGTGACCCAGACCGAAGCTGGCTGGGAAAAGGGTGGCGATACCCTGACCGGGGAAGCGGGCATTCTCCCAGGCCATATCTGAACTTATGCTCAGCACTGTGCCTCGCAGTCCCGACTCCCCAGGCAGCTAGGCGGGGGGTCTTCTTGAGGAGCACTGCTGTTCCCGGCTGCCCAGGCTTCCCTTGGACACTGGCAGAAAAAGAGGGAAGGCCGTGCATCCCAACTGCCCATTGGGATGCAACAGCGTCACTGGGAAGTGCAGCCAGGCCACCATGGTTTCCACGTAGCCCCACAGGGAAGAATCAGCCATTATGCATACCACCGGGTGCTCTGGTATCTCCACCTTGTCCCAGCTTTGAAGAAAGTCTTACAGCTTTCTATTCCAATGGTTACTTTCAGTTTGTTCATGCTGAGAACCTTTTATTAGCTCCTCAGCTTTTCCATACTTTTTCCCTTCTTTCTGTCCTTTTCTTTTGCCTCCAGTTGCTATTAATTGTGCTTTCAGAGCTACTGCTTACCTCCTGTGAATGTATTTGAAATTGTGTTACGTATTTGACAAAAAGCTGCCTGACTGCCTCTACGGTGTGGCTCTGTGGCTTGACTTTACTGTGGCGAAAACTAAAGAAAGGAAAAAAAAGCAAAGACTACAGAAGGAGCTTAGGTGTCCAAATCATCCTCGCAACAGGGCAGGAAGTCTCTCAGTGGCGTGCTGCAGGCTGTTACGCAGAGAGCTTGCAGAAGTCGTTCAGAAATTAGAAAAGAGCATCATGAGTTTCCTGTGCAGATCCGAAACTGGAGAGGCACTTAGTCACCCTTAGCTCCTTCCCCGAGCTGTGGCGGGGCTCAGCTAGCACAGCCTCCGAGAGGGGTCAGCTCCCCCTCTGCAAATTCCCCCCACTCCCACCTGCCTTTCTTCAGTATGTAAATACATTTGGAGCACCTGCTGGCCCTTCTGCCTGTACAGATTTTTACACTGTTTGAACAATTAAACATTTAGACCATCAAACTGTTCCTTCTGGAAAACTGGACCTGACATGTTTTGTCTCAGCATCAGTTACAGACCTGGAGGTCTTCTTGTACTAGGCTTTTTTTTCCCTCTAATACTTCTAAGGCAAAATAAAAAACAGTGCATTTAAGATAAAAAGACCTCCCTCTTTTTATTTCTGCTTTGGGTCATCATTTTTCAGCTTCAGTTCCAGTATTTGTCATGGTGGAAGTGAAGATGTCTTTGCGATATCTGAAGACTGATGAATCGCTAGGTTTGGTTGGGAAGTACGCAATTAATGATTCTACAGAAAATACAACCAAGTGGCAGACAAGTGAGCCCATACATACAGCTTACTGGCTATTTAGCTCCTAGGTTCGCAATTCAGAAGCTGAAGGAGCTGAAGCTTAGATGTAAAACTACTTTCCAAAAGCTACGAGCCTTTGAGACAAGAGGCCAAATTTTCAGGTGTTCTTGCACTTTCAAGTGGAGCGTCTGCAGCCAGATGTCAAAAAGTGCCAAATCCTCAGTGCCCTCAGCTACATTACATTCATGGACACTTGCTTCTGGTGTGGCAATGGAAGATGAGCCTATTTGAAAATCTGTTCCCAGTGATGGGACTAGGCACTGTAAGAAAAAATCTCTAACAAAGAAAGAGTTTCAAATACTAATTTGGAAAATATTTGAAAGTCCCTTTTCGACAAAATATATCACTTTTTCGTCAAAATGTTGTTTTCCATGAGGAACCCCAGCTTTTCGTGGTTTTCTTATGTTTGTCAGAAAACCCCAAAGCCCAAATTGTTTTTCAGCAAGAACCCCAATTGCTTTTCAAGTAAAAATTTGGTAACAATACATGCCTTTGCTAAAAGCATACATAGCAACATGTAAAAAATGCTTTAGGCTGTTCCAATATATCTCATTACTTTTCTTCCCCTGATAAATACTGTTCCCACATCTTAAAAAAAAAGAAAGAAGAAAGCAAAACTGTATACTCCCCAAACCATCCCTGCATGGCCACTGTAATCTCCACTATCAAGACTCATTTTTAACCGTCAGCAAGCAGCCAAGCATGACAATTAGAATGTAATGCATTAAGAAAGGCCCTTTTGAAAGCTGTCTGTCCCCAGCCAGCGCTTCCCCAGCTTAGAGGGATTACGGCAATTATGATACGGACTACTGGTTGACAGCGGAGAGCGAGAGGCAAGAGGGAGTATTCATAATCCTTAGTCCGTCCTTTAGCCTACGTGGAGTGGGAGAAAAGGTGGATTTTGTTTCTTTGGGATCCCATTGGATAACAGTGAGGAAGGAACTGGCAAGTCATGAATGTGTGGACTGGGAAGCGCACGTCCCTGACACACCTAAAGAGGTTTCCCACTGCTCCCTGGAGCTGATTCCGAATTTCGAGACTGAGGGTTGATCCCGGTCTGCCTAGCACCCCGGTGGAGATGAAAACAGACAAACCACTGGGAGGGAAAGCAGGTAAACAAAGGACCATTTGCAAATTGAAGTGGCTCTTTTTCAAATGCATACCAAAGCTGGACAGGAGCCTCTCTGATCAATTTTCCCCTTTGAGAGCTGTGGCGTATGGCTGCATAATCTCACTAACTGTTGCTCTGAAAGCAGCTATAAATGTCGGGTTGTTGCAAGAAAACCCACATAGGTTTCCTGTTTCTTATGGTTCAAGATAAAGGTTGCACACAGCATGAGCTCAGTTCTTTATAGCAGTTGTTTTCTAGCACGACTAGAGTGAAGGATCTACAATTAACTCAATTTCAAGCGGCTTATAACTTCTCAGAATAATTAAAGTCATTTGGCACAAATGGCCATGCCACCAGAAGCTGAAATGCACACATCTGTGGGAGGTTTTGATACAAAGCATCGTCCCACCTCCTGAAAAAAAAAGCACAAGATACGGGTATCTGTTAGTGGGGCTCATAAGCCAACAAAGGTTGGTTTGCAGCCTCAGTAAAATTATGAACGTTGCCACGTTTCAGATCAGAGCAAAAGCTGGCAGCTAGCTGCCAGAATCTGGGGAAAAATGTTGCTCACACTGTCAACCCAGTGTGTTTTTTTTAAAAAAAAGGTATCTGGAGGAAAAGAGAACGACATTGCAGCATAGTAATCTCTCCACTGCGGTGGATTGCATCCCCTGCACTATCCTCTTCTAATGGCTTCCCTTTATCTTGTTCCCCCTGGAAACAAGAGGCACCTCAGGGATGCGAGGGAGAAGCGGGCGTGAGTCAGCGTGTGTCAGCACCGCAGTGGCCGCCCTGCCTGCCGTGTGCGTGGATGGATCGGAGCAGCAGCTAAGCACGCTACCGTGGGGGAGCAGCTGTGGCAGCGCAGGGACGGTGTGGGCTGGGGAGAGCTGAGTCGCGGCGGGCACAGGCAGGGACCTGCACACACACGTTCACCTGCACGGGGCCCTGCGTTGCAGCTAGCTCTGATGTTCACCTACGTAAGCTCGTACCACGAGGAAGTTGCACCGATGTAAATCGACCTGAAGATAAGAATCACCTCGTCTCCCCTCGTATGAAGTCCCACTGGGGATGCTGCTACCGTGGCTTTGAGGTTTGTGCTTGGTGGTGCTTCAGATAGGGCACAGAGAAATGCAAGGAACCTGTACTGGCACGTACCATTTCAGTATCTCCCTTCAGCTAACAGACCAGGCACCCTTCAAAAAAGGCAGGCAGGAGCTGGCACTGCTTCCAAGAAGTGCTGTTCTGAGGAGCTGAAGGAGACGGCTGTCACTTGATGAGGCTACAGCACCCCTGGCACCTTTCCCAAGCAACAAAAGCAACAAGCAAGGCTGGGACTGGATCACTCAAAACTTGTGTCACCACAAGCTTCTCTGCTATTTTCCACCATGAGACAGAAAGGCAGTACCGCACCCGGCAAAAAAATACCAGTTTCCAGAGGCTGATAGTTGAACATACCCTGAACTGCTGGTGTAAGGGAAGTTAGAGTGAGCCCCTGTGAGAAGCATTACCTACTTCAGCTAACAGGAGAACAGCACTTACTCATCCAATTTTTCTAGCCCTGATCCCGGAGCCCCCGAACCTGAGAGAAGAAGCATCACTTGGACCCGTTACCAAACAAAGCCAGCATTACTCATACAAACACGAAATGTTCACCTCTGCTCACGTGGAGGGCAACCACATTCGCTAAGATACCACTGTGCAGTAGTGGTATGTAGTAGGTCTGCTGCTTGTTTTAACCTCTATGGCATAAACTCCTCAAATAAGACCTAGAGTTTGCTTTGGGCTTTTGCCGCTAAATTTCACCTACAGCATCCTTCATGGGGTAGTGAAAGCATGCATACACTTCACTGTCTTTCTTTTAAATGTTTATACCTTTAAAACAAAATCCAGAAACTCTTGCTCAGCTGCCCTCTATCTTAGAGGCTGTTAAATTTCACCTTGCTTTATCACTATGAAATTCTCCAAGTGCTTCAAGTCATAGTTCCCTCTGTGTCCAGAAGTATCCTAGTCCTGATCAGACTGAGCAACAGGGCACCTACCCGATCCCTAAGCCCATTTTAGAGTCAAACCAAAGTATTCCTCCTCTTTCCTCCCCTGAGAAAGCCAGGCCAGGCAGGTTTGCCTTGGACATGCCTAACGCTCACCAGCAGGATCCTCACAGAATTCAAATGCTTCATTCATTTAAAACACTTATGCAGCAGCTACAGCTTCCTTTTGTAATAACTTCATGTGCTCTCCCTGTGCTCAGGGCTAACTTCTGCCTGCTTTTCCCAGACGTTTCCCTTTCTCCTCACCCTGGCAGATTTTAAGGGATTTCTGTTTTTATCCTGAATTTCTTCATTCTTGGTGAAAGTTCGGCTACGTCTGCCCCAAGTACCTGTGCACCTGCAAGGTAAGTCCAGACTTTCATTAAAGACTGCCAGAGGACTGTAATGGATGTCCACGATCTGATGCACATAAGCTGCAGACTCACTCTGCTCTGCACATGAGACATCCGTGGCAGCCTTTTCTCATATCCAGTTTGCTCCTTAGCCAGAGGGAGTTCCCACTCACATTTTCCAGATTCCAGGTTATTCAGGATGGGACTACTCCTCTTCACTCCTGCTGCTAAAGCAAGATCACTACAGAGACTGAAATGCAGAGGACATGGCCACAGGGAGGAAGTGGAGGAACTGACCTGAGTCTACCTTATACAACACACAAATAGCCAAACCTTTAGTTATTTAAAATACATGGGGGATGGGGCATCACCACACTCTAATTTGCTGGCGAGGCTTAATGTTTGGTGTGAAAGTAGCAGCTTTTTGGGCAACTCATGCAGTCTGGTCCTTCTGACTCACTGTACATCTCTCCCGCAGCCAGCACACAGATACCTCCTGTCACAGGACATGGGTGGCTGTGCTAGCGTGGCAGGTGACCTCTGCTAAACCTGTCACCAAGGCACAGGGGCAATCCTACCATGTGAAAGGATGTGCCACCATCAAGTAAGACGCAGGATATCTGCATACTGGTCATGCGACGGGTTCCTGTCGCATCCTGCTCCTGGGCCGAGGCTGCAGCCCAGGGAGCGACCACAGGGAGCGGGCGGCAGGACTGACCCCACTTCACCTGACCCATGTCCTGCTCCATCATCACTTTTGAGAAACCCCTGGCAAAGAGGGCAGCTGTCAGCAGGACAGGCCAGAGGGAGATCTTGGCACATCAAGCCTGACCCAAGGTGATATGGGTGTTAATTTTTTTTTAAAAAACCAATTCACCTCCGGATGTAGTAGTTTAGATGGTTGATAAAAGTGGCTTTGAAGTAAGTTTTTGGTTTCAGGTTGCACCTAGTGTGATAGGAGAGAGAGCTACTGTGGAAAGCAGCTATCCTGCTCCTCCCTGGTCCCTCCTGCCGGTTCTGGTGTGGGCTCCAACAGTCGCAGGGTGAGTCAGTTCAGCTGGCTGAGCTGCAAAACACAGCCGTGCAAAACAGCGGGTGGGGGGAAAGAAAAGAATAATTTTCGTTAGCTCAGCTGCTACATCCTCTCATCCTCTACCAGACAATTACCAGGTCCAGCTCAAGGCAGAGGGAAAGGCCAAGAAGCGGGACCATTTGGAAAGGTCTCCTGTTAGCTGAAGTATAATGCAAAACCACATCCTCGGGGGCCCAGGTAAGGGAATGCAGCAGCTCAGGTACACCAGTCCTTCTGCCAACCCTGCTGTGGGAAAGTAATCTTTGCCACCAGGGCAGGCACATTTTAAATGTCCATGGCTGTTTGCTCAGTGATCTCCTATCATAATCTTCAGCTTCCCATATGAGCTCCTTTCAAGAGGTCTTGGTTCAGCTGATGTCTCAGGGCGCTCAAGTCACTGCAGTAGGAGACGTTTCTCAATAGGCAGAGGGTGGATTTTCGGAGAGACGGAGTGGTTGATGTACACTTCCATGTCCTGATCACTATGTGATGCTCTGCAGAGGAGAGTGATCAGCTTGGGGTTTTTTAAACAGACATGAAGGTATGTGCCTGGCACATCTCTTACAGGGTAGGGGCCAAACCCATCACTGGGTTACACAAGAGCAGGAGGTATAGCCAGGGCTGGGGTACCTGTCACCCTGCAGTGCTGCACGGATGTGCAGGAGACATAGGCCTAAATCCTAGGGCTGCAGCTTAAGTGGAGAAGACAGAAAAATAGTGCATCCAGAAAGAAATGTGGGGCAAAATAGAGGTTCTATCAATAGACTTTGGCTGGGGTGGTTTGCATTCTGGGATGTCCCTGCTACACCCGGCCAAATACAGAGATACCGAAGAAAGCAGATGTCAGCGTATACTGTTCCCTGGCTGCACTGTTCTGCTCTCCGCAGACAAGTCCAGAGGTTTTTTTTCCAAATGCCATTTTAGTAGTTGGAATTTATTTTGTAGCACACCAGAATTTTCTTTGCTAAGAGTGGATTCAGCTCTATAATGCATATAAATTGGCTTCTTAACACTGATAGGCACACTTTGTGCATGCGTGTTTTATTTACATATATTTCAAACTTAACTGTGCCTGACATGAGCCCCAACACAAAGAGATTTCCCAAATGCTAAGGGTAATCCAAAGTCACTAATCGCTTTGGCAAATCCTGGCTATAATGGTGCCTGATTTAAAGCCCGTTAAAGTCAATGGAAAGAATTCCCTCTGACATCAGTGTCCTTCAATCACGCCCATAAAACTCCCATTCACATCTGTACAAGTTACACAAGCAGGGGGATGATGGGACAGGGCCCAGACGGATGTCAGACTACTCCTGTAAAAAGTTGCTGAATAACTGCTGCTTTTGCTTTCAAATCACAAGCCCATCAGGTCCCTGGGTTTGTATGCCTCTGCATTCATCTTTACTCTCAAGGATGGAGACCTGCTATTTGTTTGGCACAGCCTCCCCCCTTACACAGTGCTCTGCACATCTTCATAAAGCCATACAAATATGGGTAGCGAAAGCCTCCATCTGCACGAGGTTGCCTGGCTTCTGAGGAGAACTATGGGAAGGCAGGAACAAAATGACAAAAGCCTGAGGAGCCCCTTCTTCCCGCGCCCTGCCCTATCCTCACGTGTCCTAATCGCTAAAGCAGAATTTGGTTTAAAGCCGAATTTTCTGTTTCGTAGCAAAACCCACTTTGTCTCTACACCCAAGCAGAAACCAGTCCTCTGCCTGGTAGTATTCCCCGAGGCAAGTGTCTCCCCCCTCGCCCCCGGGGAACTGCTTCCCCACTTCTGCAAGACCTAATTCCACCAGGGTGAATCTCCAGTGGCAGGAAGGTAGAGGGACAAACTCTTAAATGAGAAAATATTGCCAAGCCTGCTTTTAAATGAATGCAAGAACATGATGTCAATTGACATGTCTTTGACACGTTCATTCATATTGCACCATCACATGGAAGCCTTACTTATCTTCTCTGCGTTCTGTTTTCAAGCGATACTTCTCAACCAGTACCGTTGAACCCTTTTGTTATTTTCCTCAGATGGCACTTTTTCATTTGTATAATTACCAGGAAGTTGGGTCCCAAGAGAAAAATGGAAAAATATAACCCAGATAATCACGCAGAGTGAGTGAACGTGTCCCATGTGTCATTCACACTGCTCCATACATCAGAATCAGCAAGATAATCTACGCATCAGTCGGTTCATAGGCAGCACTGCACATCTTCCTTCTTGGGCTACCGGGCTTCAGCTCAAAGACAGTAAAAGATCAAACCTCCCTGCCTAAACTTGACAGAGTTCAGCCTTCATAATTTAAGACTCTCTGAAGTCACACCTAACCCTTTTATTCTAACTGCAAATAACCTCTCCGAGCAACTGTGATGCAATTTAGGAAGGAACTCCCCATATTTGGCATCAAACTTCCTTCATTCCAGAAACCTTAAATCACATTGACTAATCACAGGCATACTTTTCATCTGAACATTAACTCTCTTTTTTCATTAAAGGAAACAGCATCATCTTTGCTGATTCCCATGCTTGAAAAGAGAAAGGGAGAGCCAGCTGGGAGTTTCAGCTTTTTGTCTAATTCATTCTTTCACCTAACTCCTTGTCTTCCTAAACAAACATCTTTCATCTTAGATGTGAAAAGCAATGCATGTGTTTCTGCTCCACGGAAATTGTATTCATTGCATTAAAATAAGTCCCAGCTATGAAAACGGACAAGGTAACTGGCAAGTAAGTGCTTGTATATAAATTGTTAAAGAGAATTGATAAAAAAACCCATAAAACCATGGCTCTGGTTTTACTGTTTCTCCTTATCAGCATTGTTAAGCCATTGTCCTGCAAGCTATCTGTCTATATTTACATAGACAGATACGTCTGTTTTAATGTAAATTATTCTGAAGAAAGGAAGAAGCTGCCAGAAAGAAAAAAAAGAAAGAAAGAAAGACAAATGATCGTTCACTTCTCATATCTAGTAAGTAATCAAAGACAGGAATAAACCCTTTCTTGCTCATTTTCTTCTTTCTAGATACAGAACTTCAAAGAATCACCCAATTTGGAGAGATAAGTCTGTCTTTAAAAACAAGTGAAAGCCTGTAATCAAGAATATGCAAGTTGATTAGTCAGGTTGCTACTCAGCTTAGGGAATGAATTAACTCTGCTTCCAAATATGGGCAGACTTTTTTCCCCAGTCTGATTTAACTGGTTGGAAATGTTATATTAAATACACCCTTGCTATTTCAAGGCAAGCTTGAAATTCATAATGTGCCCTGAGTCTGGTCACAGGAGCAAAGAAAGATCTTGCCCACAATATATTAGTGCCTATTACCCATCTCGAAAGTTTATTGTGATACTGAATTGTCCCGGGCAGATTTCTAAACAGATTTGCTACAAAAGGTGACCCTCATTTTTCCAGAAGGAATTGATAATATGGGTCAAGAAACGACAGGACTTAGGCAGCTTTTTCCTTCAGCCACTTCCCGATGTTGACCCGAGTAGCACGCCACTGTAGCAGGCAGCCAAATACCACGCAGCCGCTCGCTCACTCCCCCCGCCGGTGGGGCAGGGAGAGAATCAGAAGGGTGAGAGTGAGAAAAACTCATGGGTTGAGATAAAGACAGTTTAATAGAACAGAAAAAGGAAAATAATAATAACAATAATGATAGAATATACAAAATGAGTGATGCACAATGCAATTGCTCACCACCCGCGCTGACCGATAACCAAGTAGCGATCGGTACTTCCTGGATCACGCCTAGCATTCATATACTGATGGTATGGAATACCCCGTTAGCCAGCTGGGCTGGCTGTCCTGATTATGTTCCCTCCCATCTTGTGTACCCAGCTCAGTCAGTAGGCATGGGAGCTGTCCTTGGACTAGGAGGGTACTTAGCAACAGCTGAAAACATCAGTGTGTTATCAACATTCTCCTCATACTAAATCCAAAACACAGCACTAGCAAGAAATTTAACTCTATCCCAGCCGAAACCAGGTCATACAGTTCTGGGTGTTTTTCTGCACCCAGACGGTGGGGTCTGACCCTCCACTCCGCTCCTCTGGTCTCACACAAGTCATTTGCCCGTCAGCAATGGAGCCTACCTGCCAGGAGACTGGCACGTGCCTGCATCTGACATTTGCAGGGAAGCCACTGCTGTGAACCTTTCCCTTTTCCCCTTTCCCCGACCCTGTCCCCCTTTCTATGTCCTCCTGATTCCCAGAATGTTCAAGAAAATCCCCTCCATTTCCCATAACCTCCATTTGTTTTCAGCCAGCAAATAACGAACAGGAAACTAATGAGCAATAGCCATTTATTGTTTCAGCTACCTCGGTGCTTTATTACTTGGCTTCCCAAACAGGGAGCCTGCTTTTCTTCAGTCCTCATTTCCTTTCCGAAATGGTTCTTACAGTTCCTCCTCCCCAGATCAAGTCCCCCCTCTCCCTCCGCACCTGGGGCGGCAGCAAGTCCGGCAACCCCGCACCAGCACCCGTCCTCTTCTGCCAACCCATTCCGAAAAACGCATCCTGCCAGCTCGGATTTCCTTTCCTATCATTCCTGCGTATCCCATGTTGCTCTGCGTTCCCCTTTTGCTTTGGCGCTAGATCTACCCGGGGAGAGCGCCTGCCTGCTAATAGCAATTTGCTCTCTCTGTTGTTTGCAGTTCAGTAAGTGCTGGCTGGATATATTCCTGATGTTTCTCCTAACGCGCTGTCTGCAGGCACACGGGCTAGAAACGCGCGCCCGCAGACACGCCGGCTGCACGAGCAGAGGAGGGCTGCAGCCAGCTCCTTCCTGCCATTGTGGAGGAGCTCCGCCAGGCCACGGTGGTGGGAGGTGCAGGGACAGATTTTTGGGTTCTGGGCCAAGGATGTTGAGCCTGCAAACTGCCCTCCTTTCCAGAAAGAGAGCACGAGTGACGTTGAAATGCCTCAGCGTCGCCAAGCCTTGCTGTGGAGAGCAGTGCTGTTCCTGGAGGCAAGCCGCCGTGCTTCCACGCACATGCAAGCGCTAGGTCGGCAGCCAGCAGTGAGGGACGGGGCGGGGGACAGGATAACATATGACAGGAAAGCAAGGTTAAAAACAAAAGGACGGGGAAGTGTTGGAGCAAAATGTCCGATTTCCATAAGAATTTAACTTTTTAGTCCCTCTAAAGCTGTATTGCAGTTTCAAAACAGCGATGTACACTTTCTCAGTGGGCGATGGCGTGACAGGAGCCGACATCTATATTTAACAGTGTGTAACTATTTGTATAGCATGGACAGGCCTTGTTCCACTATGTGCTGAACAAACACAGTGGGGAATAGTGCCTGCTCCAAAGAGGTTACGCGAGGGCTGTAGGAGAGGGGGAAGGGAAAAACACACACGCACAAGGGCAGGTTACTGACAGAGCACAGATTCCTCACCAAAAATCTCAGTGCCCAGTCTTCTCAACAGCATTACCTGTGCTTCAAACAGCCGAAAGGATTGTAGCCTTTTGCATGGTGTTGTGCTCTGCCACAAGGTCAGCAGTGCAACAAAATAATCTCGAGTCCTCCATAAATTGTGGTAGCTGTGATCCCTATCGCCATAAAGCTGTTCTACCCAGCGAACCAGCCAGGCTGGGAGAGGCGGCAGGACAGACTGTCTCTTTGCCTTCTCTAGCGATGACAAGTGATCCTGCCCGGCTGAACACGGGCTTTCCCACCAGGAAGCCTATGCAGTAACATGTGGCTATGTGGGACTTATTTTTACAAGACAGATGGGGCCTTCAGTTCTCATATATGTTTTAATATCTCATCATTGTTTATATGAGAAACTAAGTGATTCTTTAAATTGAGGTCCTTTTATTTCAGGGACAGACACTGCCAGAAGCAATAATACTTGATAAGTTGTGGGCAAAAACATGATCTTGGAATGGGGACAGTTCACTCACTCTTGAATTTTACTTAGGTCAGATTTAACTGTCTCCAACTAATACCTTTTTTATTTTTTGAAGCAGAGGTTATTCTGCTGTAGGAAACATGTTTTTTAATAGCAAAGGAGGTCAGCCGGTGGAACAAATGAAAAAGGAGAACGGTGGATTCTCCCTCTGGTCTTCAAACTACAAAAGATACACTGTGGCCAAAAGTGCTCTGAGGCTCAAAGCAGTGGAAACTGGGAATATTACAGTGGCCTGTTACACAGGGGAAGCCAGAGAAGATTCAGCTTCTGTGACTTTCTCCTCTGTAGCTCCTCCATACCTGCTCTGTATATATTATATGTCTCTTTATCTTGGTGTAGGAATCCATCTCAGAGCTGCAGGATGGCAGAAGCCAAGTGATGAAGCTGTGCAGCCCCATCACAAGTGACCGTCAATTGCCACAGTGCCTGGGGCTATGGGGAAGGGGCTCCAGCATCCCTTTAGCTCCCTAGTACATCTGCCCCTCTGATACAACTCCTACAGGTGTAATATCTGAGGTCCTCACTGTGTGCGATAGTCCCATTTCCTCGGTCATTCTGGGAGCAGGAAACTACTGTGAGAGGGCTATGAAGCAAGGGACAGATACTTCTGCCTATGCAAGCAGCTGCAGACACAGGCTCACTCGTCCCAGTCTTCATGCTCCTCAGGTACCAGATATCTGCCAGCCCCAAAACCATGTCCAACTTAAGCACAAGCAAAGGAGCATGCTGTGAAGCAGGGTCTATTAGTTCAGGCATAGCAGTGCACTGCTTCCAGCCCAGAGCTGGCTCTCAGCTGGCCAGCTCAGGGACAGTCAGCTACCCCCCTTCACGTCCTGCCTGGAGCGGCACAGAAAGCTATGCGAGGCCCGTGAATTAAACCCAGGTTTATTTCAAACCCAAGGAGTATGCCATGCTCCTTTCTCTGCGGGACAAGGACTGCAGCCCCAAGGAAGGCAACTGGGAGGCACTCCCAAAAACTGCCCATAGCTCTCTGCATCTCTCTTGTTCTGGAGACATCCCAGCTCCCCAGGAACAGAAAAGCAAACCTGTGTCTCCCCTGGGAGCACTGAGGCATACCGGTCCCTCTCTCTGCAACACCACCTGTATACAGCAACAACAGCATAACATAACTATGCCATAGCAATCCGCCGATAAAATAATTGGAATGGCGAAGAAAAAGTGTTCATGAAAAGCTGATAAAGATGCGTCCTAGTGTCCTAGGAAACAGAACTGGATTGGAAAACAAAACCAATCTTCAGGACCTGAGATCAGAGTTTTCAAACACACTTCTTAGCCCGTATAATCAATAAGGGGTAGGTGCACTCTGTGGTTTGCTCAAGGTTTTTTGGGACCTCTTTGTCCAGGTATGGGCAGTGACTTCACCCAAGACAAAGTGATTGTGAGCTATTCCAGCCCTAGCCCCTGCCCAGGAAAAGCACTTGATGCCTCATTAAGGGGAAGTCTCCAAAAATCCTCAACTCCTCAGTCAGATGTGAATGATTCCAGTTGGCTGCCAGGCACTAACCCCTCCTCGTCCTCCAGAAAGAGCAGAGCCTGCTCTTCACACTAAGACAGGGGGAACGGAGCAGGAAAACCCCTGCCTGGGGAGGCAGG
>NW_009210728.1:82151-116500 GCF_000690835.1 Fulmarus glacialis
GAAAATAAAATTCAACTTGAAATGTGTGTTTCTGGGACCAGCATTCACTTGCCACAGCAATAGCCCAACCCAGTAAAACGACTTGGACAATCTGGATGCATGCTTTATGGCATCTTCCTCCTCCCCTCTTTCATGGATTTTTGTAGGGAGAGAAGATGATACAGTCCTGTATGAGCTGCCATTAGGCTGCTCTGTGATTTTCAGGAGAGTTTCCTTGTCAAACAGGAAACCTATACATATCAATTTTCAGCACATTTTCATGTAACATACGTGCAGTTATCTCAGAAGACTCATGCATTTCTCTGTGCGAGAGGTACTATTTGTCAGGCTAATGCTGTGCTTTCAGTAGATAAAACATCCACTGTACTAAGTGGCATGGCCACTCTGGTTGGCAAACTTGGAGAATATAAAGAGGGGAGAGCAGAAGAGGAAAGGAGGAGAATTGTCTTTCTACTAGCGCCAAGGATGTTTTCCCTGTGGATATTTGTCCTCTGTGGAGCCAGTCTGACCTGGACAGAGGTCCACAAGACTCCCGAGGAATCAGTGAGGCATCTGGCATTGAGATGATATGCCTCCACATCAACTCCAAAAAACACAACAAACCTGCTGGCATCGTACTGCCAAGGGCCTGTGGAGTCCCTGAGCCAACAGGACAGAGTTCAGCGCTAGAGAGAATGATGCTAAATAATAGTAGCATCATGTCTTTTCCCTACTCGTTGACAAACTAGTGTCTATGTAGCTGTGTCTATATAGCTTTCATGCCCAAATCACTATGCTAGTTAGGAAGATAGATAATTTTTAGATTTTATTTAATTTAGTACAAATGAGAATTTGAGCACAAAACATGTACTACAGAAGCAAAGCTTATTACCTTCTCATATGGGAGTATCTTAGACTACCATGTACACTTCTGTGCCACTTTAACTAGACTGAGCAGCTTTCTAAGATCAAGAAAATGTCTAGAATAAAATGCCAGTCTAGTCAGTAAAATGTCAGATTTAAAAAAAAAATATGCTAACCTCCTTTTTTTTTTTTTGTTTCACCTTCTTTCTTTGGCAATAAGCTCTTCAAAGGTTTCCTGAAACCCACATTTATTTCTAGCCATCGTCCCCATTGTATGGCATCTTCAAGAGCTTAGAGTTAGAAGGTACACTAATACCTGGAGGTGGAAAAATCAAAAGATCTGATGTACAGTACTTTCTGAAGATGTATTTATGAGATGTATCCACAGAGGAAAAGCCTAAAGAAGAGCTATTTACTGACAGGTGTCTAGGAAAGACTATGCAATAAATAACATTATCTGCGATATGATTCTGTAACTATGCCACCCTTTAAAGAGACAGCCATGAGTGACAATTTACAAAGTGATAATTACCACGAATGTGTCTACTCAGGGCTTGGGGAGAGCTAAATTGGATGCTAGTTGCTCAGGGGAAAAACTGTGGGTGGCAAATGTGGGTGCCATTGTGTCTAGGCAGACAGTTATATTTCCTTATGCACTCATATTAATCAGTTATCTGACATTTTCAGCACTTCAGAAACTTTATACTTCTGAACTGCTTCATCTGGTCACCTAATGAAAGTATTGTCTTAATATTCACACAAGAAAAAGCAGGATAAAAATAATCTAAAATCAGTTTGATAAACTTTAATAGATGACTTCGAGTCTACAAGTATCTTGCTACATATTGTACTGCCATCAAGAATATATTTATATTTTTATTAAAATGTAGCTTGACTTTGCTTGCTAGTGCATATGAACAGTTGACATATGACATTTATAAAGGGTTGGAAATCAGCCTCTATTTCCTCAACACTAAATTTAGCTTTGTGCTTGGTGCGTGACTTACATCTTCTAGAATCACCTGTTGTGCTACAGCTGGCAATAGTTACTTACACCAGTAAGTAATAAGAGGTGGTCAGTAGGAAGCTTTATTTAATTTTTTTCAATTTTCAATTTTGTTTTCAGCGAAGTTCAGCTTAACTCAGAGGACTGTGCTTAATATGTTTAATTTCAAGTCTGATCAATTTTAACCTTTCTTATCATGTCATTTAGATACACAGGAATGAGCACTTATATTTTGCTTTGGGCTGGAGTTCCCGAAGGCTAACACTTTCCAAATAACACCTACGAGAAAGTCTTATCATTATGGGAAGCATAGTGTGGACAAACTGTTTTCCGGGGAAAAATAAGAGCATCAGGCTCCAAAACCACAACATCACAAGGCAATGGAACCCAACAGAGAAATCCAGTTCAACCCTCAGGTGACCTGAAATGGAGCTCATGTAAATTAAACAGACCAAAATGAAATACATGTATATTTTGGAATCAAAATGTTTCAGAATATTTCTTCTTGTGGACACTTTTTTGTTTTTCTTAAAGACAGAAACCAGCAAATTCCACGCTTGTATTAACTGAGGAAAGAATTTAGGAATGAAAGTCCTGTTGCTCTCAAGAGACTTAGTTGCTCAGGGGGGCGTTAGGTGGCAAATATTTTTTGGATGTCGGTCTGAGTTCTTCAAGGATTCTTCTGATGCAGTTTGAAAATTAAAAAGACAGTATATAGCCAGGGATAGATTTAAGAGATAACACTGTAGATCAAACAAGGCTTCAAACTGTCAGACCTTACAGACAGAAAGTATGTGCTAGAAAAACAAATGATGGTAACGAACACTGTTCTACAAACCCATCATAATCCCTGAACACTAAGGAAAACAAATGGTTCGTATTTACATTCGATTACATGGTTAAAACTCAACTCATTTAAATAATAATCGTCTGGTCAAACTTCTAAAATGGAAAGAGGGAGAAGATACCTAATTCCTGGGTTACATCTGCTTGGCATTTGCAGGCAGTCCTGAGTCGGTTCTGCTCAGCGCAGCCAGAAGCCCCGTGGCTACGGTTATGGCAGTGTCGAGCCGACATTAACACACCCTGCAGGGAGTCGGTGTGTGTATTGCTGTGGGCTGAGCATCTCACTCACCTGCCTACCCAGCTGCAGCCAGCTAAGTGTGTGAGCAGCACATACACGAGCACAGACCTCCCTTAGATGGCTTTGGAGAAGCCCAGGTGCTTACATGCGTGCTACGTGCCCATGCTCCTTGTATAGTCTTGGAGGTCCAGCCAGTACAGTCCAAGGGGTCTAGAGACCCCTTTGACTTCACCCTCAGGTGAGCACCTATGCTTGTGCCCCGAATCCCTCTTTAGGCTCCACTGGCTGAACTGATCAGGGCTCAACTCTGTTGCTTGAATTTAAGTGTTCAGTGCCATTAGGCAATCGAGGGTAATCAAAGACGTCTTTGGCCCTGCCAGACGCTGATACAAAGGCAACTAATCAAGCCCCAGTTCTCCACTGCCTACAGCAGGAGCTTGTACACCATGCTCACAGCACCTAGTAGTCAAGTGAATGCAGGTGTCTGAACCTGGTGCTGAGGCTGCCAGCCTAGAAGAAAAATCTGGAGCTATTCATGTGAGTAACGTGTTCTAGATGTGTTCATGTGAATAAAAATTGCCTGGTCAAGTGAATAAAGCAGAGGCGGGAGCTCCAGTGGAACTGCTGTAGGATTGCACCCACATGCATGGGAGCAGGATCCTGTTTAATAAATGGATTAGGCTTAGTAACACCTTTGTGGGGTTCAAGTAGTAATAAACTGAGAGAAAAATCTGAGCTGAATTACCAAAAGAGTAATTTCTTTCGTCCCCCTTTAACTGTAGCCGCTGAAGGCCCAAGTTCTTTCTCACTTATCCTTGCTGAGGCATACCTTCACCCACGTTTAGTCCCACTGGAATAGAGGGAGATACTAACTAATATGATTGATGATGGCCAAAGTCTGGCAGCAGAAAATCAAGAGGCAGAATTGTCTCAGTCAAAACGCTGGTTTTGCCCAGGGAGTGTGTGGAACATCAGGGTTTTCTTACTGGGTTTGTGGTTTTTCTGATCACAGGGTCAAAATTTAATTATCTTCTCTCTAAAATCTATCTGGCTTTAGGACTAGATTAAACAGTTAAGTGCCTGAATTAAGGACTGCAACCGCTAATCATAGTGAAACATAAATAGATTTAAGACATGAAGACAAAAACTAACAAATAGCTCCCAAACAAAGGAAATTCCTTCATAGCAATTATTTGCTTTTTGAGGCAAGAATGTTGCTTTTCTTGAGTTATTGTTGAGACACTGGGGCACCAGTCAGACAAGAGGTGCATTCAATACTTCAAGCAAATTGTGTGTGACCTCCCTGTACAGTTTTGCAACTGTCCCTTCTCACACAGCTTACTTTTCAGCTCTTCCCCAGTTCTTGTTCCCTCCTAGCCTCTTCAGTGTGGTGAGAGTGTATGCATGACTCACTTCACTTTATCAAGGTCACATTATTATAGGGAACAACCTTGAGGTAAAGAGGGGAGACAGAGGTCACCAGGCAGAAGAAGGGGTGGGCAGACTACCTCAAAGTGCACTTACTTCTCAGGGTTAACGCTTCCTGCAAAAACTGTGTGAAATTTTCTGTTCCTTCTCCTTTTCTCTATTCCTTCCCCAGCCCCCCAGCCATGACCCTGACAAATAACATGGTGTTAATCTAAACTTGCATCTTCTCAAAATTTTGCATTTAGTTTATGTCATGTATGATGCTTAGACTCCCATCCTAAAACTGTACTATGAACCACTTATGAGAATTGATCCAGCCAAAAGCTAACCTAGAAGAGGAGAGGAGGGAAGAGGAGAGGAGAGGAGAGGAGAGGAGAGGAGAGGAGAGGAGAGGAGAGGAAAAAGAAAAGGAAAAAGAAAAAGAAAAAAAAGAAAAGGAAAAAGAAAAAAGAAAAGAAAAGAAAAGAAAAGAGAAAAGAAAAGAAAAGAAAAGAAAAGAAAAGAAAAGAAAAGAAAAGAAAAGAAAAGAAAAGAAAAGAAAAGAAAAGAAAAGAAAAGAAAAGAAAAGCATATTTTTGGTGAAACAGCTCCCTTGAGCATGCATTTAGTCAAGGACCAAAGAGAAAGTGCAAGGGTTTGGATGTGCAACTAAGTATGGGAAGAGAGCTGCAGAAATCCTACATCAGATTGGCTGCCACCTGAGATGAGTGGGACAAATTGCTCATGGAAATGCCTATATCTCTCCACTAACTATAGAAAGAACCTGCACAACTATCTTATCTATCACCTACCTGCCAAACAACTTGAATTAGGTAAAATGAATCCTTCCCCTTGAAGCTACATGTGTTATTGTGGTTAGTGCCGAGGTTTGGACCCTGCCCAAATTCCTTACAGGCGCACAAGTGGGAGCGGAGGGAGCTCTGCATCCTACTGGAGCTCTGTCTCTCTTCACTGTGCTAGTTAAAAATCCTGTGCACAAACTAATCATGGAATAACACCTGGCCCATTGCACAGTTAATTAACTTAGAAGGTACTGGGACTATTTACAGATCTTGAGAGAGTCAGATCCTTCTCGGCAGAGAACTGTACAGACCCAGGAAAATACTTCCTGCTCTGCTTTATTTGCAAGCATTGGCATGAGGGTTTTTTGCTAGCAGAAGCAAGTCCATGTTTGGACATCACTGTGCAGTTCTACTATTAGAGCTCCAGCTAATTACTACTAGGCCCCAGCTCATGTTCCCCAATAAAGAAAATCATTAATGCTCTGAGCTATAAAGGTCTGCAACCAAAATCACAGCTCAGCTGGTGGCAGGGGTTCCTCATACACACAGAGTCCCATAAAACCATGAAGACATCTACTGTCCCCAGTCTTGCACCTGCTTCTAGTGCACTGAACAACTCTGTCTTTGGTTTGTCTCTCGACTGGATTGCTTTGTGCTGGCTTGTGCACAGACACTCTTAAAAATGAAACCCTTTTGACTTCCAAGAAAACCAATTTAGATGTAATGATCTTCTGTTAATACAAGGTTTAGCCATGTCTAAATAGCTCATACCTGTTTGGCTATCAGGTATTGCGGTAAGGCTCTGGTTTTAGTCACCAGGAAGGTTTCCTGTTATAGTTTCATGTTTAGCTTTGAACAAAGGAATTAGGATTCCTTGCGCATATGGTCACTTCCCACTGTGTTCTTGAAACACAGATGTTTTGTCCAGCTGCCTGCTCATATGGCTGCTGGCATTCATTTTCTGGAATGAGTTTTGTTCTAGTGTAACAATAATACATCAAAGTGGGCCCACCTTTCCTTATCCATTTCATAGAACTGTCCACTTTTGAAGGCTGCATTTCCCACCAGTCAGGGGAAATGCAGGTGCCTAAGGAAAAGCTTGCTTCTGCTCTACCACCAGGATGGGATGAGGGTATATGGATTTAATCCTTTAGACTTCCAAGCTTCACAGAACTCCTCCTCATGTCCAGGACCTACTTCTATTGCAAAAACTGTTGTGAAGGTTTACTATTAGAGGTTGTATACTCTGTCACTTTGTCATTTTTTTCATTCACCAAAATAACATTAATAAACAGTAATGAAAAAAATCAGTGGAAGACTGTGTTCTTGCGTTGGACCCAGATAGGGATGGAAAGGCAATGTGACCAGTTGGTAATGGTGTAGACATGGTTAAGGTTTCCTTGCACTGGTGAAGTAAATCAGGCAGCTGAATTCTGCACTTGCGCTCATCTGGAGGTCTGGGACATGAGCAGACCATAGCAGAGGGAGTTACAATAGTTGAGGCATGAAAAATACACTGCTACTTCTTGTGGTGTCACTTGCCTCTTAGCTTTGCTAGGTAGAGTCCTGCATCCAAGTGATCTGTGGAAGAGGCGTGTGTGGAAGGGCAGCTAAATCCTAAATAATTTGCTTTCTCTTGTGATGACATCTTCTATGCATACTGCAAAAGGGCTGTATTACCTAGGACAAGCAAGGAGAGAGGAAGCTGTGTATCTAAATGCTTTGCGGCTTCCTGATGTTTTAGCAGAACTGCAGGGCCAGAATCTGCTTGAATATCCAGGGCTGGTGGCTGATGCACTGTGGGGTGTTTTGTTATACAAGATGTAAAAGTAGTCAGCAGCAACGGTTGCTGAAATCATTTGAATCAGTCTTAGAACAAGATGATGGAGGAAAAACCATCCCCAAACGTTTATATGACAAGTCACATTTTACCAGGGACATTTCTACAGTTTGACTCTCTCCGCTCCTGTATTGCTCCCCAGTTATTCGCCAGATCCAGCTGCAGTCTTTTGTTATGGGGATAAGTTGACTGCTGCATGCCAGCTGCAACTGATGGCTGTCCCTTGCACAAGCCGCTGAAAGAGGTGTCAAATGGGCTAACAGCTCCTCCAGCATCTGTATGGGAGGGGTGGTGAGACAAGGCAAGCCCCAAATCTTGTTCTTTTTACATCCAGACATTGCTGAGGGAAATGCCAAAGCAAAGTCTGTTTTGCTCTGTGTCCACAGATACGTTTTGTCATAAAAAGACTTAAGGTTTCCAGGTGCTGGTCTTTCTTTGGCCATGTGACATCCCAAAGCTAGCACGTACTTTGCCAGTGCAATGTCTCCTTCATCTGTTTACAAGGCAGGAGACATGAGCTTTTCAAAGGTATTTTGCTTACAATGAAAATGTACTTTCTGCTAGTTTTTCCATTCCTTGTGTTGAAAAACCCTCACGGCTATAATGGGCACTCTGTTTAGTATGAGGCGCCCTTTAAATAAACCTGCAGTGAATGATGTTCATTTCAGTTCCTCTCACTATGTAGATAAAGTATATATTATTCAAAAAGCAAGTCAGCTTTCATTATAGTGACATGAATAAAAACATAAGGGAACATATTACTCTACCAAATCCCAGAACCTAGGCAGCCAGCTCTGCGGAAGGTTTTTATTTCAGATTTTAAAGGACCAAATATTTCAACTAAACCTCCGGCTGGAGTTTGTGTATTTAAATAAATTCCTTTTCTTTCCCCTGGAGCCTGACCCTGTTTCCTGAGGCTTGGGTGAGGGACAGGCTTGCTTTTTCCAGCTTTTGAAAGGCTTGTCTTTGCGCTCCTGTTTTCTCATTAAATATAAATGAGATGCCCTTAAAAGTCTACACCACTTTCACTTGATAGAAGATTCCTACTTTAAGATCCTTTTCTCCATCCTTAGAAATGAGTGTTCCTTAAATTACACGTTTTCATTAACAAATCACTTGCATAATACTAACTCTCCCCACTCAAATCTCTGTGCCATGTGGCTTTGAGACTGCAGCACCCTGGGGTCTTCTGGCTCTATTATTTATGTCTCTCACATACGAATAATAACTCTACTGATACAAATTCATCTAACGAAGGCAACTTTATGCTCAATAAATATTGTGAATGCTTGCTGAGTACCACACGCAGTAAGAATCTCCCCATGTACCTCCCACCGAAGGAGAGGACCTCTCTTGTGCATGGAAATCACTTTAAGCCCGGCTCAGGTTTCAACCTGCCGCTCTGTGCCCTCAAGTGAGTGCAAGCCCTGTCCTGATACAAATTGGAAATGAAAGATGTTGACAAAAATTTCAGCTATGTGAGTAATGATTTATGACTGGTTTTGCCCAGGCACCTCAACAATGTTCATGAATAAAGCATTGGGGTTTGTGGTAGCAAATAACTCATTAGAAAGACAATTTCAACTTGATTAGAAATTATTAAGAAAAGAAAAAGGAAAGCTGGTACATTTTATGAATCAACATACACTTCAGTTTCCTTTCTTTAAATATCTGTGTCAACATGTAAAATTTGGGTCATATCTTTAACCATAGGCACCTGCCGGTGGCATGTTGCCAATGCATAGTGCTGCTGTCAGCAGATTATTTCTGCAGGGTTTTGGAGCACATCTTATATATTTAAATCATTTTTATGTGTGACTGGCAGATGTAGTTTCACTATGTAGCTATTACAGAAAAGCAAAATTTTTTTGTTTATTGTCTAGCTGTCAACCTGAAGTTCTTTTTGTCATTAATAACAAGCGTAATAGTTTGTACTGTGACTACATCTGAAAGTCCCGTTTTGGGGTTTGTGATGTCTGAATATGAAACACATTCACATGATCCTATAAGCTTTGTGAATTTTCCCTGTTCTGGACTGTCTTTATTCTATAGAGGATCGTTCATTAAATGATAATATGATAGAGAAAAGAGGGCCTGTTTTAGGCAGATGCTACATGATACCGAAAAGGTCTTGTACGGAATTCCTGAAATATCACTCTACCTCTGAAAAGAAAAACAAAATTTCCCTTTCTTTCAGAAAATAAAATGAAAACCTTTGAAATTATTGATGTATCCATGCGCATCCTTGAAAATATTGCCTGTCCCAGACTTAAAGCCAAGTGTGTGCTCTTAAATCTTACCATTTCTGTAGCTAGCATCTGCAAAGCCAAACACCAAAAGCCCCACCCTGCAGGCGAATGGTCCCCCCAGACGCCCTTTCGTTCCAGACATACCCATTCAGACACAGCCTTTTAATCAAATCAGCCCTTACAATCTTCCTTTCACATCACCATCCAGTCTGTCGCGCACATGGAAGCCAATTTTACACTGCAATTGTCCTCTCATTTCTGAGCATCGCATCAGCCCCATTTTCACTCTAAAAAGCTAAATCCCTTTTTCAGGCTGACACGAAGCTGAGAGAACTTTATATAACCTGCATGTTGAGGAGGGAGCAGAAGAGGCAATTTCAGCAAGGCGCTGAAGCTCCTAGAAGGAAGATTTCCTTCTGCTTTGATCTCTGTTTCCATCTTTCTTCAGCCCCAGTTTGCAGGTGCAAGAAGGCTTAAGTTGCTCTAAAGAGCAGTGGCAGATGTAAGGAAACCCAAATACTCTGCATGTGATCCTGCACCCCGCCTTTAGGAGATGCAGACCAGAATCTGAAGGGAGACCTTAAAGTTTTTGGCGCCTAGAGCCATTTTTGCTCACTTTGGGTCCTGTTTACAAGAAGAGTGCTCAGAAGGTTTTCATGTTTCTGCTTTCTACTATTAAAATCAGTGACTGACCCTTTTATGTGGTGAATGGGGTCCAAACTGGGAAAATGACCCTCGTCACCAGCTTTGCCATTTTCTCCTTTGGGAAACAACCCTGAACAGCTTGTTTGTCTAATGTGAGCATAAAATATGGCGTGGTGTTATTGTAGGTTTGCACACTGGTGTGGCTAGTGACTTAATCAGAAACTGGGAACACTAATACTGCCCTGTGGTATATTCCTGCCAAGATGTAGTCTGAAAAACAGAGATAAGGGAAATCATATGTGATGGATATGCAAAGAAGTTTTCTTAGCAGTAACAAGCACATAAAAGCTCTCCAACTGATGCTCTAACAAGGAAATAGTTGATGAGAAGTGCTAATAACACTGAAGGAGTGAAATCAGAGAGAGCCTCGTAGGCAAAATAAATTACGTGAACAGAATAAGTGTCTGTTTTAAGCAGTTTCCAGATTATCTGGGAGTTTGAAAACCTTGACATAAATGGCTTTCCTGACATCGGCAGCGTACCTTCTGCTTAACAACACCAACGCTACTCCTTTGTATTTTAGCAACATTTCAATGCAGTTCATAACATAAAAGAGCAGTCATTATGTGCAATTCTGCATTGCGGTCCCTCTGAAGTTCTAGTCACACCTGAAAATGCAAGCAGTCCTCTTGACCCTGGAGGGAAATGAAGGTCTTGAGAGCCTGGAGTCTGCATGGTCGTGACGGCAGCAGCAATGGCAATGTGCTGGCTTCAGACAGCTGGTGTATGAGATCAGCTGTGGGGTGCAGTGGGGCTACGCGACCATAGGGCATCGGAGCAGGGCAGTTGTGAAGGACACAGCTGTACCCTCCTGTCTCGGGATGCGCCCTGGCCAACCATGCCCCTTGGCTGCCCAGTAACCTCAGCGGGAGTGTGCACAGTAATAAATAAGTGTGAATCTTATACTGCAAGCCTATTGCAAAACATCGGTTTGAGTGAGCTGTACCACTCCAGAAATATTCTCAAAAAATCACTAAGACATACCTCTTGGTTTAGTGAGCAGCTCAAGCTGTCTGACCACGTATGGGATCCCAGGCTCTCCATCTTCTCAATGCTTTTCCAGTGACCACAGCCTGGACTTCACCACACTTGGCTATTGCGGGTTAATACAACTATGTCATGTTCAACCAAATCAGCTGTCACATCAGCTCTTCATTTTCATGCAAACAGCCAACAATAGTTATTTCCACTTGCAGCACTCACCAGCTAAATCAAATTTTCCACTAATATTTTAACACCAAGGTCATTTCTTTGACAGTAGCTAAAGGAAGCAAATTCTGATTTCTAAAAAACAGTTTCTATCACACGAATGGGATCCTTTTGTTTATGCAGTTCACATTTAAAACATCTCTAACAAATCTGTGATTTCTGTTCTGGTATGGATGACCAATCTCACATTGTAAGCTGCCTCTTTCACTGCATCCCACATGAGACAACATTAATTTAAAATTTCACCTTTCGGCAACAGCACTCAATCATTTCTATGTATCTGTATATTTTTTACTAATTCAGTGACTACGACTGGAAAGTCAGATGATTTCTTACTAGAGAAATACTAATGCTCTGTTACAACAATGCTGATTGCATTACTGATGTTGGAGCTGTGCACAAAGCAAGCATTGTGCATTTTTTGTCAACTTAAGAATGGTAAACAAAAGACCAGATTCTGTTTAAGCAGATATATACTAGTAGTCATCTTAATGTTCTGCCTGACCACTGCTAAACTTAATGATAAGCAGACTGCTAAATTAGGTGGGTGTCTCTTAATCTCTTCTGGCAAAAATGTTCCACTCTGTATAAATAATTAAATGCCCAAACAGGGATTTCAGTCTAACTATTCTGTCTCCCAAGCGAGTGCCTTCCCAAGCTAATCTCACTTTCTTCTTGTGCGACCCAATAGCATTTAATTATTTATGCCAAGCAGAACAGTTTAGCTAGGAGAGATTGCAATAGCGTGCCTGTCTACCAGCGCTCTACAGCTCACGAGTTCCCATGCGCCCCTCGGGGTGGAAAGTCTACACAGTCCCGTCCCTGCTTCTGTGTGGGGAAGGTATGGGAAGAGTGGTCACACTGCATGTGTGGGCTTCCCCACTACTGCTGGGTTTAAGGTGGCATCGCATCCCTTTTATCCTACCCTAAGTTTCTGCACTGGGTCCCAGAGGCGAAACAGCCAAGGTTTGTGATTCCCACTTGTGCTCAAGCGCAAGCTGTTGGCAAGGGTAGGTATACGCACGTATAGAGGCGACAGCATAGGTACCTCTGTGATTTCATAGATGAAAACACGGATCCTGAGAGAACTGACTCCTTCTGTGGTTATATGCAGCTGAACGGCAATGCGAGGATGCAAGACATCGTCAGACATCTGAATCCCCCTGGGGATCTGGCCCATGACTCGTAACACTGCTCAGATGCTGACTCCAGTGTATGTTTTCAGCACGGGCCCTATACGATGAGTAGCCACCCAAGCTCATTAGGGGTGTTGAATGAATTAAGTTTTGCTTGACAGGTGAAGAAAGAGGAATGTGGCCCCTTCTCAAATATCACTAATCTCATTTATCTAACCTGTCATATACAAATATTATCAACATTATACTACATCAGTCTTGGTGCAATAGAACAAAAGTGAATAGAGCTGAACCAGAGAAGGGCAGCAGCTGGCTATGTAGAGCCGTGCAATAGCAGCATTTTCTGCTTCCATTTAAGCTACATGAACAGTTAGGTTTATTTTCTAATTTTCTGTGTTCCTTTGTAGAGGAAGAGATCAAAAGACAGCAGATAAAATGACCCCAATGCTTTAATAAATTGGTGTCTTTTTTAACATGAACATTTTAGTGGCAGTTTACAAAAGGTCTCAGCACTGGCCTCTTTGGCACTTTGGTGTTAAAAGAAAGAGAAAAAGAAAAGGGATTTTGTTGTGGGTTTTTTTTTCTCCTTTCCTTTTCCTTTGTGTTTTCTTCCCCTTTGCCTGGTTCTTGCTATCTAACCACCACTTCAGGTCTGTTGAATGCATCTCATGAAAATGTTACTAATACCTAGTGTCTCAACATGCCTCTTGTAAAAATACCAACGTTACCAAACAGAAATCTATAGGACCAGATTGCAATCCACCCTGTAAGCTCATTAGACGGCGAGGGAGGGAGAGAGGGAGGGAGGGAGCTTTCTCAGGCGATGCCTCCTTCCCTTCCTGCGGAGGGGGAAGGGGAAGGAGCTGCTGCTCCGCATGGACCTGGCACAGCCGCATGGATGCAGCCCACGCCAGGGGTGGCTGGCACGGCTCCCTGCCTCATGACCGTGGTAAGGGATGGGACAGCCATCACGCCATTGAGCTTTACATGCTGTTTTTCATAAACAGACCTCACAGATCTGCCAAATCCAGGCAGTGCCTTTTGATGCCTGGCCAGGGGCTGAGGCTCACTGTGCTCCTTGCCCCACGGCCATGCTGATCACCAGGGGAGGCCAGAAGCTCTATGTACTTCTTCCCCCATGTCGCATGGGCAGAATGTGCTACAACTGCCTAGAAGTCCCCATCGCGGCCTGGCACCCTGCCTTGGATGTCCCTCCTACTGGTGGTTGGTGGTGTGACAGAAGCGCACATGATACATAGGGATGGCTAAGGTAGGGAATAGCACAGTTCTCCTGCCCTGTGCTGCAAGCAAAGGGCTGTGCTAAAGACAGCCTGAGGTCAGCCAGCACACTCCAAACCTTGCCCAAAGGCTGCACCCAACCATGGCTATGTTGTGTAGATGAGGGGCAAGTTCAAATCTGTGCACCTACTCATCATATAGACGTAGTCAGGGTAGCTCTATATAATAACATTTAAAAAAAACAAAGCCAAAGACCCTGAGCTTGCATTTTTTTTGCATATCCTCCCTTCACAAGAGACGATAGCTTCTGCACATCACTGTGAATAACGCTCTGTAGAAGCAGACCTCACTTCCTCCAAACTGGAAACAAGAATGAGCCTAACGCTGGAGTTATTTTCTCTTTCCCACCTCTCTTTACCAATTTTTGTTTATAGGCAAAAACCTGAAAATCAGTGACGTGTCTGTCTTCTTCCTTGTGCTGCCCTTCTACAGCGCACATGAGAAGATATGTATTGTGAGGCGATAGACCCATTGCAAGCCTGCTCCCTGCTCCCTGGAATACCTATAAGGCGGGAAATGCAATTAATTCTGGAGGGAATCCTTCCTGCTGGCAGGCAGCCAGAGATAGCAGAGCCGTAATAGCTTTTGGGCAGCCACAGCACAGAAATTACAGCCATTCACCAAGGACACTCCCTCTGAGCTTCTGCTTTCTTGAATTAATTGCAAATAATATCACTTGGATTCAGATAGCTGGAAGGGAAACTCAGGCACCGATGAAGCATGAAACAGCCTGGCCCGAGACCTAAAATAATCCTGCGTAAAAATTCACAGCTGCCCATTGTTAAAAATAAAAACAAGACCGTAACCCCCTCTGCTTTCCATCAATGAATTTTCTTTTGTTCCCCTGCCCCCACAGCCTGCCCTCCCCTCCCTGCGTGGCTGCCTACGCCCTGCCAGACGCCCTCCCTCCGCCGCACAGCACCCTGTGGATGGGGTGACGCCGGACGGGGTGACACCAGCGCGATGGCAAAGGGTGGCTGCCTCCCTGCTGAGCCGCCGCTGCCGCTGCCTCCTCGGGGAGGGGACTGCGGTGCCCTGCTGACGACAGGGATGGTGGCCCCTGGTACGGGCAGCACCCGTAGCTGCTCTCATCACCTGCCTTTTCGGCTCCTCTGAGCACAGGCTGTTTGGGTGTAGGGCACCCCTCCTCAGGGGATGTCACCTGCTCAGATGTGAGGCGCCTGGCTGCGGAGAGCTGGTGCCCTACCTCCGGCCAGGCACTGTGTTGTCTCTTCTCAACAGGTTGGCTGGCATGTGGTTTCACAAATAACACGGGGTTTGGCAGGAGAAAAATTTCAAATTTTTATTGACCTCCTATCTTCCTTTGCCTGAAAGGTCTCAGCAGGAGAAAGAGATTCAAAACACTCATATATTTGTTTCAGTGTTCTGAACTCAACATTGTGGCTAAAACACATGATGGGAAGCAACCAGAAGGGAGGAGATGCCACAAAATCCAGCAAGGATTAAGGTTAATAATGCCAATTCATTGATGGACTAGATTCTGATCCTTTTCTCACATTAAGTAATGGCTCACTCCATGAATTGGCCTATTAAACTAGCCATGGAGTAGGATGTGATGCCTCTTGAAAGGGAGAACACTGTAAGAAATCCATGTTATAACATATAAAAGTAAAGGTCATATGATGGCATCCTGACAAAAGGGCCTTGCTGAGAGCAAGAGGCTGCTCTGAAGGAGGAAGGCTGGCAGAGTCTTACCTGTCCAGAATATCTGCCCATCTTGTAATTCGTATTACAGTAACCCTAATGGCGGCCAGACCAAAACTAGATCTTTGCTGCCTTTGCTGTTGCAGATGTGCACGGTAACCTTGCCTCAGAGCCTCTATGATACAAACTGATAAGAGACATCAGGAAGAAGGTGTGTGATGATACTCTCCTCTGTTTAAGGAATCTCAAAACCACCTGGGATGTCCTCAGTCTTGTGACAGAGTCCTACCTCCTGGCTCAGCAACTTCCTCGTCAGATCGTTTTTTTCTATAGAAATACACGACTACATCTAATAACACCTTGCACTTCTGTAGCCTCCTCTACGCAAAGATCACAAAATAGCTCCCAAAGGAAGGGAATTACCTCACTGAACATCACCATCTGCAGTGCAGACATTTAAGCCTGAGCTAGGTCACAGCCAGCAGAAAACCAGTTATACCGTCAGTGGAACACTGGCTACCAGCTATACAATGGGATTCACCTCATGCCCCAACGACTCACAAGGCACTGGAAAGAAATCTTCATGGCATTACCTCTGCCGAATGGCCCCAGCAGCCACAGGCACTGTGCAGTCCTGCTGGGCAAGGTCAGGAGAAGGTAAGGTGCCCGCAGGGAAAGGCTTTGCCCCCTGCTTCCCTGGGGCTGCCCTGGAGCAGAAAGCAGGGGGAGCGGTTTATTTCAGAATGACAGGTTTGGTCAGACTCCCTCTTTGGCTGCTCAGGAGACCACTGTGTTGCACCTCCTGTCCTCATGTCCTTGAGACTTCTGGAAGCCACCAGGCATTGCGTCTTCATGTCCTCGAGACTTCTGGAAACCACCAGGCACTGCGTGTGTTCCCTGCCTCCACCTCTGCTCCTGGGGTGCAATGATGGTACAAAGGTAAAGAAAAGAAGTGGCTGAAAGAGCCTATTTGGCATAAGCGAGAAGTCACGGAGACTGTGTATTACCCAAATTAGAGTGAATAACCTCTTCATGAATTTTTATCTATACTGTTGTGGTGCAAATTCCTTATCTGGCAGGCTGTCTGAGAGATGGTGGTCTGCCTCCCTACCCACAAGACTCGGTGCTGGCCTCCTGCTCCCCCATGCTTTGAGCACCACTCTTACCGCAGAAAGCAAAGCCTTCCTTTTCACTGCTTAACTCTTCGGTGGCAGATGATGCGCATGAGATGATGTACATGCACAGAATGCACACGGTACACATACATCATTGCATACACACGCCCCACACAGAAAACCAAGACCCAAGGTTTACATAGTGGCATGAAAAGTAAATACCTCCTAACACAAATAACATATGCTGCGTGCATTTCTCTGCTTCAGTTTCTTCGCTACACTCAGACATCACTGATCAGGGCCAAGTGACTTACAGAGAGCTCAGATTAGCCTTTACTACTCGTGTTTTGTATTCGCTGAGTTCAGGGACCCTGCCATAACTCCCCTCTCTAAAGGCAAGTTTGTCTCTCCATCCTCTTGGCTAAAGCTTCCCAGTTGTTTCTGGGATCCTTCCTTCTGATTATCCACTGACACCTGGCTTTGTGCTGCTTCTGGTAACTTTCCACTCTTTTATACCGTAATCCTCACACATAACCTGGAAAAACTGGTTTGTGTAAGCTTTAGATAACCCTTTGTGCCAAGCCTATTTCTAACTCAATAGCTGAACATTACGGTTTAATGGCCAAGGATTGTTCCCAGCGAGGAGTTAATGAACATTTGGGGAGGAGAGGAGAGAGGGGAATTCAGACCCGCAGTTACATTTGGCTGAAAACACCCTGTAAAGTTTATGTTAAGAATCATATCATATGTTTAGAGGGGAGCTATTTGCAAGGAAGTGCACCAGGTGTACTAGCGTGTCGTTACTAGTTAGAAAGCTTTTATTTGGCTTGGGATTGAGCTGTTCCAAAAACAGGTGACTGGTGGCCGATCACACGCTTGAGCAGCGAATCACTATTAATACTGCTATTAGAGACAAATGGTGCACTCGCAGTATAGAGGCTGGAGTAGGTCTGCATAAACTCTGTGTGGAATGGTGCCAGCAGAGACCGAGCCTTGCTGTGGTTTTACACTCCCGAGCCACTTGCCTTCACTATCTCTACTTAAACACAAAGTCTGAGTCAATGCTAAAAACCAAACAGAAATGTTACTGTATTTACAGGACATATATTTGCCTTCTTCAAACAGAGAACGTTCTTTTAACACAGTTTGCATCATTGTACAGGCGAGCCGAGCTCCCTGCGCGCTTGGCCTCAGCAAAGCAGCCTCGCACAAGCCCTTCCTTCTGCTGTAGGAAGCCGAGCCCTCACAAGGAAACGCAGCTAGAGGTTCACAGGATGTTGGTAAAGGGATGTCTGCGTGGGATGCAAGTAACCTACAAAAGGCCACAAACACGCTGAAATCAAGGCAGGAAGCATCTGTGGGGGTCACTGAGGAGCCATGGAGAACTCAATCTATTTGACGTTCTCTGAGTCATGAAATTTTTAAATGAAGTATAGGGCCAGCTTTTCACTAAAAATATTTCTACCTCTCTTTCGTTTTATTCTTCTGTCATCAGTAGTGCAACTGGCCAAATTAGATCCTATGTCAAGCAAGCTGTCTTCAAAACTATCGAAAAAAATAAAAACCAGTTTGGATCTGAAACACGGGGGACATCTAGACCTGTACCCTTACTATATGCTTGAAGTTTGAGTCCTTTCAGTCTCATGAGAAGCAAATGGCCAGGCATGCAGAAAGCAGACTTCAGATTCATGGAGGGAGTGAGATTTGGAGGAAGTCTAATAGCTACGCAAGTAAACCTCTGTGACGTTCTCTAAAAAGTTTCAAATAGGACACACAAAAAAATGAAACCATCCATTCCCTTAGCCATTCAGGTTTTTTTCTTCAGATCCTTAACCTTTCCAATTCAGAACTTTTCAAAAGGTAACGCCTTCATGGGCTTGCTTTTCCTCCCCATTCTGTCCCGTTTTAATCAAGCTGCGAGAACAGTCATGGCTAAGCACCAGCACAGCCCACCGTCCACTCCTGATTCTTCTGTGCAAGTTGTTGCATCAATGACTAGGCTGTAACCATCAGTATTTGATTCTCATATTTTTAATTCAAGAAACATGTCTTGGCATTTTTATTTCTTGTAGTGGTGATTTCTATTAAGTAGTAGTGTCGTTGCTCAGGGAAAAGCTGTCCATCCTTCCAGTGCAATAGATGCCAGGAGCCAAGCAGTCTTTATCTGGGAAAAACGGGAGATATGACCTGAAATTAAGACAAAGAAAATGCAGCTCTGAGTGAAAAACATTCTCTAGAAATGAACAAAGATTGCAATAAACAGTAAATCCCTAGTCACCTTTAAAAGAAATCTGGAGAAGGCAGCAGAAAATGTATTGCACAGAACAAGCCTATGCTGAGGTCAAGATGATCAAGTACATTTTCTCCGTTTCTCACTTCCGTGATTCTGTAGCACATGAGATCACCTTCCTTTTTATAAATGATATAAACTTCTGCATTGACTATTGTTTCCCCAAGGCCCAAAGACTACATGTTTCTCGGTATTGATCTTAAGTTAACCCTGCACTGAGAATGTGTCCTAGATTTGTTCAAGTTCTTCCATTTTTGATTCCCTGATTAGAACTATGTCAGAAATGGATTTTTCTCCTTGGGTATAGGGCAATCTTCATTATATAATGAAGACATTGTTAAACCAGCAAGCCTGTGCCTATGGAAAAAATAAATTAAGAGGCCAGTGAATAATCATGGATCCTGTCAGAACGCCTTTTAAGAGAACAAAAGCTATCAAGTAAGCCCGAGAAAGCATAAGCTTTCCCTCTAAAAGAAAGGGCTTCTTTAAACAAGACCATTAGAAATCAGCAGCAATGGCACAGAAACAACAACAGCACCTATAAAGGATGTACTATTGCTCTATGCCTGCGAGGGCCATCTGACTTGACAAAAGCTTCACCCAAATTACAGTCTCTTTTTACTAAGACTTGCAGAACAAAAAGTACGAATCAGGGAGCCTAAAGTGATTTTGCTTTGGGTATGTAGCAAAAGTGACAATATCTATGACTTGGCTTGTTTCTGAAGGATTGAGAGTTTTATACCTCAACTAAATAACTAGGAGGAAGGTAATCGACTATATTCAATTAGCTGGTATTTAGACAGGACACCTGTGCCCAGGAAGCACTAGGTAGCATAGACACAGAGATCAGACACTGAGATCAGGGCATAGCAAAAGAGCAACAACTCAGACCTGGCTAAAGCTCAGCATGATCAAAATTGGGTTGGAAATAAAGGTGGTCATATTCAAAATCTGGAAACTAGATTGAAATGGGTTAAATAAAACTGGTGCTGAGCAACTGTTCCTGTAAGCTAATAATTTTGGGCTTGTTTCGTTTTGGCTTCGCAGGGGGCTGCTTTGAGAATAGGACTCACCCTGATGTCGGTAAATGCAGTTTCAGTATCTGACCTATGTTAGCTGCTAAGCCAAGGTGGTGACACAAAGGGATGGGCTTGCACTGCAAGAAGCACCTTGCAACACAGCGCTCAGGGCACTTTGGGATCAAGAGCAAAGGTAAAGCTTTAGCTTCAAATCACAGGCTTCCCATTCACATAAAAGATGTCTTGCAGAGAAGTCTTTACTCATTCAGTGCTTCATTCATTATATAGCTTCTTACCGTCCTTAGAAGTACAAGTTCCCATGATAAGCCTTTACAAATATATCTGATCACTAAGATACAATCATTACTGTATTTAAAATATTTCTTCAAACAGGACACTAGGAATAATTCACAAATCAGTATTCCTCGGTCTATTTCAGAGTCCAGCCTTCTCAAAGCACGGCCTTTGGACCTGAAATAACACCTAGCAGACTTTCAACTCATTTGTCAAACATCATCACAACTGCTAAGGGCTGTATTGACAGGAGAATGAAGCGCCCATCTATTCTTTTCCACTGACTGCACACTAGTTGCTAGCCAGGCAGCCCCAGACAGTAGACAGGCCGGATACAGTTTGGGAACCTTAGATGCTAGTCTGATGTCAGCCACAGGTGTCCTTAGTGCCCTGTCATAGCATATTTGACTTGTGCCAGAGGAACATACCCCTTTTTGCTCACAAGCTGTGCAGTGCTACTGCAGGTGGGTAGTGCAAGAACATTTACAAACAGCAGGATATACATGGAATATCTGAAAATAAGAGCTTGGACCAGAATAAAAACAAAAGCCACATCTTTTCCATGCATGACATCAAACCCAAAATAGAAGGTACCTTTCAGAAATGATTGTTTGCCTTTATAGAAGTACATTTTGAGTCTCTCAAAATGCTACAGCCAGACTAAAATTCTAGAAATCAGATGCAATATCTGCTGTCTCAGTTCTCTACCCCATTCATGGATATATTTAAACATCTTAAAAACGTGTTTATCAAACCTAATATTTGTGATACAGGACTTCAGCTTAAAATGAAAGGCTTGCCATTCACATAGCTGCATCTTGCCGAGAGTTCTTTATTCCATGCTTCATTCATTATGCTGCACGCAGTAGTCATTATAGGCAATTGTCTGCTAGTGCTACCCACACCTCGGTTGTTTGTACAATATGAGTCACTCGCTGCGAGCTGCAATTCCAAGCAGAATTTCTTCATCCTGCACTAACCACATACTTTGTTCCAGATTACCTCCTTTCCTTTTGAGTAGGCAGGATTAGTAAAGTGCAATTGGTGATAATGCCATTTGTCCCCAGGCTGATAATTTTTCTTAAAACACTTATTCTTTCTAGTACCTCACATATTACATCAATAAAGCTGCCGGAGTACTGAATGTAGCATGTAATAGGCACAGATCCCAGAAAAAAGATGCATCTCTCCTGCTGACGGGAAGAATATTGGCCCACGAGAGTTTGATTCAACATGTAAAAATATTTCCATGCAGATATCATGCAATTTAGTCTAATTCCACTGCTCTCTTGCAAAAATAACTTCCTACTTTATATTGGGAGAGAACAGATTATTCTGCACCTTTCTCTTTCTCTCCCGATGCTGGAGGAAAACAGACAATACTTTGTCCTTTTGCTAAAACTATCTATTTGAAAGCATTCATTCTAAAAACCTAGGTATTGGAGACAGCAGACTATTAGGCTGTTCATCTTCAGTGTCTGCTGTTTTCTTTTCTACCTTTTTTCCTGCTCCAGTCTCTGGTTACATGCCATCTCTCTCTCTTTCCATTTACTCCAAATATAAACAAAGTGGATAGATGTTTTTACTGAGCAAATCATTCCTAACACCTCAAATAAATGGGAGGGTGCCTTTACCTACTTTCCTCATGAGTAGAACAGGGTAAAATACCTTTACATCCTTCTTGTGAAGCCACATTTCAGCTCTTTTATGATACTCTGACTCAGACTCAAACAGTATATAGATTTACGTGGAGTTAATATACATCATGCCTCTTAATCCTGGCATCTGTCCTCACACAGATGCTTTTGGATAGCATTCTTTTAACCCTGTGGGGAAATTACAGAAAATTAGTAATGGCTTTATGTGACAAGCCAGATACAAACAACTCACAGCGCTCAGTTGATCCAAGTGTTTCCTTGGCTTTGTTTTTTTCTTTTTTTTTTTCTTTTTTTTCTACTTTCTTTGCTACAAAAACAATATTTGAAAGACACATTTGCTCATGTGAAGAACTGAACCCGAAGAACAGCAATCTGTTCCCAGGTGGCAAAACACACCAGCCCCTCTGAGGTGGTTGGGACTGGCCCGTGAATGAAACTGCACTTACCAACAGATAAGGCTGAAACCCAACCTGGAGATTTGCTCAAAACAAGGCAAACTGAGAGTACAGCTCTCATAATCTCTACCAAAGTGACATCGTGACGGGAGGGGCAGTGCTTTATCTGCTGTTGATCTTGAAAAGCATGTTGGCTGCAGAATTGCCACAACTTCATCAGTTCCTTCACTTTTTTCCCCCGTCAAATCGCCCACGGATTTGATGCAGAACAAGGACGGGTGGCTTTTACCAGTGCATCTCGTGTCCCCAGGCTGCACACTGTTCTCTTCTTTAATCCTCTGAGGGAGGGTGGCAGTGCCTCACAGTCAGAAGTAGATCCAGAGAACCAGAAGAATGAAGGAGGTTTTCTTTCCAAAAGTCACATCCAAAAGGGCAATTATAGCTGTGCAGCATACAGCTAAACCGAGAGCTCCACTGCCACTGAAAAAACTCCCACTCTTGCTGCTGCCACCTACATGGCATCAGGGTGGCCAGAGCCACCGTCCTCCCTGTAAAACCTGCCCAGCCCACACTCACTGCCAATGTCCCCTCCCGTGGACCCCAAACGCAGAGGGCCCTAGCCCAGAGAACAGGTCCTGTCTGTCACCAGAGGAGCACTCCCTGCGGGCAGCCCTGAGGTGCTGGTGAGTGTCAGCAGCGTTGGATTGAGCCTGCTCCCAAACGCAGATGAGGTCATCCATCCACAGCCCAGCCTGTAATTACACCAAGGTTCATTCTTCTCAGTAGCTAGGGTGGCTTCTCTTGTGTAATGAAACCAAGCACAAGTTAGCTCTTCTGTTCAAAGCTCCCAAGGGGTACCAGTGCCCGCCTCACACTATGTTCGTCATGCTAATCAGAACCATAAGCCCTGCCTAGGGCTCCTTTTGCCTTTCTTACCCTGCAGTCGTGTTGCAGTACCCTGGCACTGCTGGGCTTTGACAGCAGGATAGCCAGGGACAGCTACCGCATGGCAAAACCAGACTTTTTTGTTTTGGCGTGGAGGAGAAAGCAGACTGTAGCTTGGAGAGATTTTTAATCTGGAGAGTCACTGAAACAAAACCCACCAGTGTAATTAAAACTGGGGATAGATGGGAGGGACTGTAGGAAGTTCTGTGGGCTGGAGTTGTGCACTCTGCGGACAGATGTGTGCCAGCTGCTCACGCCGACTGGTCTGGGTGGTCTCCTCCGGGTCGATTCTGTGAGGAAGAAGAATTGCTGCACAAGTCAGACATCCTCTGATGCAGTCGCACCTATTTACCAAGAAGATAGTTTCAAACCTCTTTCAACGAGCCCTCAGCTGTAACAAGTGCTTCCAGTTTTACTTTTCCAAGCCCGTACCATCAGTCCTGGTCCAGGCAATGCTGGTGCTTTTTTTTGTCTCTTTGTTTCTCAAGCATTTACTCCACCTGTGAACAGGGGAAAAAAACAAACCCACACCTCTTTCCCCCTTTCTGCTTTCCAGCATCAGTGAAAACGCTTTACCCACAATACCAATTCAGAAGTAACCTCAAATATACTTTTGAGTTTAGGCAGCAATTTAAGTGTGTTTTGGCTATGGGCCAAGCTGGGCAGGGAGGGCAGGATTCCTCTATCTCACTGCAGACATTTCCAAAGCGGGTGCTGGTATCTGCATTAGTCACTCTGACTCCTCTTTATAGCAGAGAGGAACAAACGTTTCCAGGGAAGGATTCATCTGACCTACTATTACACTGACCTATATTATAGGTGAGATTAATCACACCCTTGACATGTACTTCTGTCCCTGGCTGCAGGGGGAGCCCAGAGCGATTAGCTCAGCCACTTTATAGACATCTAAGGTCATCTGAAATGAACCTCTGCTAGGGAACCAGGCCTCAGATACAGCAGACCTCAGATATCTCTTACCTACCCTAAAGCTGCTGAGGTGTCACCTTTTTGTATTTTGTTTATGCTCCCGTAATTTGCTGTGTCTATTCAGCCTGGTCTGAATACCACTAAGTCTCTGGTGCTTCCATACTGCCATTTTTGTGTCCCCCTACAGAGAGGGGTGAAATATCTGATCCTTACCTAGACAGACTTCTTGTGATGCTCTGGTGGCACATGAATGTTCCTGGGAACCAAGAACAAAAGGTGACAAGAAAGTGCAAAGCTAGCTTGGTGATTACGAATGTATTAGGTAACACAGCACAGCTGGTAGCAACGGAGAAATGTCCCCTGTGTAACTAATGACTGTCCCTGTAAACAATCCCTCAGGGAAAGGCCCTCTGCACCTAAAGGCTTCTCATTTCTGCCATTTACACTGGTTGGCTCAAGAAAACTTATTGCCGTTCCTGACATATCTTTCACTGCGTGTACCCTTAGGCCATTGCAGCTGTAATGCCACTGTACTGCTGCTAAATCTTTTGGATGTGACCACACCCCCAGCACAGGATCTTTTTCTCAAGAGCAGAGAAGCTGGAGGAAAACAAATGACACTCCCTACACAATGCTTGCAGGGAAGAATATGTGTGGAGGTGATACCGGGGGAACAACTAGGGCTTGGGAGCAATAGCGATTGCAGGTTGAGGCCTCTTTTCATCAGTTAATTCACTCAGAGGAAGAAAAAAGTAGTAGCAAAGGCTGGGACAGAGGGTGTGAGGGATTTGACATGTGGAGAAGCTTTGGCTGTTCAGAGGAATATAAGTTTCTATAAACTCCAGACCATGAAGCTGGAAAACTTCTGCCCGGGGCATCCTTTGATATGGTTACTGCACTGTGCAAGGCATTGCCAAGCCCAGCACCACCAGTGCCCACTGCTCCTTCCCTGGGGGACCGTTTCTGATTGCGCTTATTCACAGCAACATTGAGAGACCCCATCTGGGTAGATCAGTAATGTGCACTGCACACAGGAATACAGGAACTCCTGCCCTGGAAGGGCCTTACTAATATTGCAAGGGAGGGTAACGAGGGCAGGAGAAAGCCCTGATTCCTCCTCCCACAGCAGCTTCTTTACCAGTACTGTGTCACAGCTTCAGACACCCTCTCCTGTCCCCTCTGCAAGCTGGTCCTTGCTCTCTGCTGTAAAGCTTCCCTAGGGCTTGAGGAATGGGAGTGCTGCAAGAGCAACACGGCCCGTTATGAAAGAGTGGCCACAGCAGCTAACGAGATCGCACTCCTCAGGCACCCCTGCAAGGATTACTCTTCAAAGAGCAAGACTTTTAAGCTGTCTTGCAATAAGCTGCATTGGAAAATATCTGATATTTCCTAACAGCTTTTTCTCAGCACGCAGCTTGTTGGGTTTTGACACTTTTGACCTTGCTTGATTATTTGTTTCCATTCTACCAACAATTTTATTCTAACTCTTCTGGTTTTGAAGTGCTTCTTTCTGACAAAATTTCTCCCTTGATTTCACTACACATCTTTCCAACTTTAATCTCTAAATGAGTTTGATGCAAGATATTTTTATCTGCTGGTGTTTATAAGAGTCAAAGGAGTCAACATGTTGGGCTTTTTTTTCTTTCCTGAAAAATGTCAATTCCATACAACTAGATTTGGGTTTGTGTTTTAATGGAAATCCTAATGTTTTGAGGAGCTTTACAAGAATAGAAGATGTAATCAGTAGGCACTGAGAACAAATGTTGCTTGTAAATAACATCATCCTAGGCAGTTTTCCTCCCCCCAGGAATTAAAGAGAAGGCAAGATGCGGTCCTGTCTCCATAAATACTGCTTTATTTCAGTGTATTTAGAATACCTTGTATAAGTTTCAGCATCTATATTTCTTCACCTCTATGGAGATTACAACAAAGCAGCTGTTAGCAGAGCTTGCCACATGTTTCCTGATGGAGTAAAATGTCTCAATGTCTCCCTATGTGATGGCTCAGCTTTTCATCACTGGATTTTTTTTTTTTTTTTTTTTTTTTTTTTTATAGAATGCATTTGCCTGATCACTCTGAAGGGAGAGAGAAAAATTCAGTGCCTCGATAAACTCAGTTGCACTAAGAAATGCTGTCAGCAGCAAGAGTATTGCAGAACAGTGGCCACAGTGTGGGTCATGGTCTTATTCTCACTCTACGTACCCACTGTTTTGTGCATCAACAAGTAAGGAGACTGGGTAGAGTAGACTGGATATCTGACAAGCAGGTTATACTTGGATGAAGAAGACAGGAAAAGGAAATAGCATTCAGCATTTATTTTATTAAATTGTCCTGCCTTCTGTGTGTTGATTGACCAGAAATGGTTGCTGTCCTTGCAACCTTAAAAAGTCTGGTTATCCAGGAACTCTGTTAGCCATGGGGAGGCAATAAGTAAGTCAGTGCAGTGTATGTCTATATTCAGCCAATGTTGAAATTATATGCAGCATGACCTCTAGCGCAGTTAGACACAGATACTAGATGCACAGTTAAAAACAGATGCTAGCACTGAATTAATAAAAACCATGTCCAACAAGAATCTTGCCAATCACTGTGTAAGTAATGTGGCCTCCAGTAAATTAAAGGTTATACAGCATGACATGGATCTAAGGCTGTCTGCCCCCATGTTGGGGGGTGCACACCCCACTGCATCTGAGCTGGGGGGTGGAGGAGGTGCAGACAGTGCGGCCACCCCGCAGTGCTCTGGTGGGGTCCTCAGCCCACCCAGACACATGGCAGCACTATTGCAATCTGGAAGCTCTCTGCATTTGGAAGGGATGCTGTGCAACTTGAAGGGAAAAGAAGTCAGACTGAATAGCTACCTCTATTTCTGACCTGCATGCACAAACCTTTTATGGTGCCCCTGCCCCAGCTATATCAGCTGGCCTAAAAAAAAGCTTTAAACTTTCCTCACAGGGCTTGCTTCCAAGTCTTTAGGCCATCAAAGCTTCATCAGAACTATTGCTCTAATGGCAGAGTGATTGTGCATCTTTTTTTAATTAATGGGGATTGCAGGAAAAAGTGTCAAATGCCAGGTTTGAAATGCCACTATCACCAGAAATTCCTGAACTGGCCATTGGTATTGAAAGAGACAATTAATTCAAGACAGCAGGAAGCTGGTGGTAAGAACTTATGGAAGACTTTCAAGTGTCTAGTAATTTCTGGTGTTTCGAGTTTTAAAAGGTCCTGATTTTAAGAATATGCAATTCCCCAATGTCCAAATTTCATGAAACTTTAAAAACTCTAGATGAAATACAGTAAAACTGAAGCAGTGAGAGATCATACCAACTTTTTTTTTTTAATCCAGTCAATATTGCTGCAGGTGTACATTTGTTCTTACTACAGAACAAATGCAGCTTTACTAGCCTGGGTAACTCATGCACAGCACTGCCCTGTGCCAGAGAGACATAGGGTTTTTTCTCCCCGAACTAAAAGAACAAAGTACCTAATATACCACTGGGGACAGATGTTATATTCATTTTAGAGCTGAGAGAAGTGAGGTTGCCAAATATGCCAGTGGTAAAATTGGGAACATTCATCCTGACTCCACACTTACTTTCTAATCGCCTCTCCCCAGTTCAAAAGGCAGCATCCAATTTATAACTCTTTTTGAAGAGGTATGGCATGCTTTTCCATCACATCATCCACCACTGTCACACCAGCACAGAAACTGTAGCAACAACATAGCTGCTCTACTGCAAGTATCTACCATTGCTGTAGGGGGCCTAGTGGACATCCATCATCTGACTCCTAAAATGTTTTGTAAATGGCCATACCTGCAGGTGAGGATCCTTTAATCAGTGTTCCCTCCTCTGTTCAGCTGATGCTGTGGCTGTGTACGTATCCTTGGAGAGGGTGCGGGAGCTGCAGGGATCCCTGTGCTGAAAGCCCAGCAGGTGCCACCTCCCAGCTGCATTGATTCTCTGTAGAAGCACTTTGTGGACAGCCTGTGGAGGTCTATCTGGGCTGTGCTAGTCTGCATAAAGCCCCAGGTGCCCCAGTCAGCATGCCCTGGTCATACCAGGGCCCAGGTTTTAAATTTGCTACTTACATGCAGGGCAACCTGTTCTTGAGGGCAGCGCCAGAACCATTCTTGGTACACAGGGCAAAGAGAATTAGAGAATATTTCCCACCTTCCTAATCATCTTCTTAGGTCCAATTGATTGGAAACTTCAGTGCAATTACAGTGGTTTATATCAGAGGGAAGGCAGATACCTGCTCATACCTACCATGCATGCGATAATAGTCAGGGGAACAAAGTGTATTCTGCACTTGACAGCTGTGGGGAGGAAATGATGGTATCTGCCTTGTGTTGATGGAGCCTTTTGGTCATTATTCCACTGCAGCAAGAGTATTTTGTGAAATATCTGTTCTCATCCCTCTGAGGTTGAAGACAATGGGAAAACTTGACAAGGACATGAAGACACATGAAACAGAAGCATGGTTAAGATTTTCCACTTGAACTGTTCTGAGGAGTGTCTCATCTGAGTAGTTTGCTGAATGGTCTAAGAGGTGGAAACAGTTTTCCCTAGTCTTACTAAAGTTTTGGCAAAAGAAGACATTTCACTCACTTTTCCTAGAAAGGAAACAACTAGCTTAAGATAAAGTACAAATGAGAGAACCATGCAAAAGGAAAGGTCATGCATATGAATGTCCTTACTGGTACCCTATGAAAAGGGTACGGTATAGAAAACCATTTTTTTAATGGTAGCAAATAGCTTATATGAAGCTCTACTCTGCTGGGTTTGGGGAACTGTTGAAGGTCTAGGAGGAATTCTGGACAAGTGAGGAATGCTGTACTGGCATTGCATGGATTTACAACAGGGACCTTGCCTTTGCTACAGGTTTCTTTCACACTTAATATTTCCACAGAGACTTCCCAGATGTTCACCCACCTTCACACCAGTGTCAGAGCTACAGAAAGAAAGCTCCACCATTTTATTTTGAAATTAAGGTTAGGCCATGAAGCTCTCTTATTGCATGTTGTTGTCATAAGACAGATGCATTGAGATTTTGCAGCAAAGAGCACCCACACCACTTTGAACATCAGAGTCCTCCAATCCTTTTCCATATCTGTACATTAACTAGCCTGCCCTTCCCATGTTTTGACTCCTGTTCAGACATGCCATGTCCTCATGTCCTTAAATGAAATGAATTCATGTCTGCATCCACATCCCATCCTGCTAGATTTTTCAGACTTGGCAGAGCCCTGAAGAAAATCCATCTGTGGACCAGATTTTCCCTATTCTGAAACTCCCCAGTTACTGCACTGTTAATAGCTATGGCAATTATTTAATATATCCAGAAACCAATAGTGATGCTTTTATTTAATAATTCTACCTCACTGCCTGATTAGCCTACTCTTAAAGTATTTCCTTACTAACCAGATTACAGAGAGGGTTACTTAATTTTTCCAGCTGATAGTTAGCATGTTGACACTCTCTCTGCTTAGTAACAGAAGTCACATGAGATTATCAGGAGCAGGAAGCAAACACATTTCTGTGAAGAGCGAGAGCACGGCTTTGTTAGCAGTCCCAGAGCAGAGTCTCGCCCCTATTGACTGCTCCCCTCTGAGGTTTCTTGCACCAGCAACAGCCCTCTCAAATTTCTCCATCTCTCTTCAGATCTGATCTGAAAATCTCTTTGCACTGCAACTAGCCAGTTACCATTTTAATCTTCTCATCCTTTCTTTGCACGCTCTCAAAAATATTAATTAAATCAGTAAAGCTTTTGGAGATATAATTTGAAAGCCCAATACTAAACAAAACTGCACTGCCCTTGGTCTCATGCTAAATTAGGAAATTGTGTAAAACTGGCAGTCAAACAGAAGGGTATTTGAACTGCTCTTATCTCAAACCTAGAATAAGGACATCATTAGGGAGGGTTGTTGCTGGGAAGTCAGTGCTTGTCCTCATTTTAACTAACAATACACTACAATACCAAATTTGAATATGCTGAGAGCATGAATGATCTAACAGTAAGAAGGGCACCAACTATTCTCAGTGGCTTGAATGGAAATAGCAGGTGTCTGGTACTTTTCTGGCCCTAAGACAGTAATCAGTCACAGATAATTGATTACTTTCAGATCCAGAAAGTGATTTGCAAATGATTATATTTTCAGTGTACTGTACTAGCTTAACATTAGCTGCACAGAAGGAATCAGATTTCTGAAGCACCAACCACACAACCAGTCATTTTTCATCATTTGAGCCATCCCTGTACCCAGTACAGTCGCAAACTTCTGGGCAAATACTAATTACGCCTTCTAATTGCAAGACAGCTGCTTCCATTCCCTCTATTAAACTGTATTCATCCCTTATTATTAAACAAAATGTAGGGCAGGAAAATAGAAAGAGATTTTCCTATACATCTGTCTCTTTCAGGACAAATTCCTTTCCCGAACAAGTACAGCCATGTCTATAATCATAGATAATACAGAGTATCACAAGACTACTCGCATTCATTTTGAAGACCTATCTAGCATTATTATGAATTATCGCCTGTTTTGTCAAAACGAGCATGACTGCACATTAAGCACAGCATGACTCACAGGCAGAGCAATACGGAAAACTGCCCTTTTGGAGGCTTATCTAGCTCCACAGAAGTGCCTGGAAAGAACCTGGAAAGAACCAACTTTAGCAATAGTTTAAGAGCCGGAATCGGTTACCAAGAAGATAAGCACTAATGCAACATAACAAAATGCAACCAGTTACTGAGTCTGGAAAGCAAACAAGTGCTGCCAGAGCAGCACCAGCACGGGCCAGTGCTAGCCCTTCTCCGCCCAAGCGGGCACTGGGAGAGCTGCTTGTCTGGGCCACTCCAGGAGCTGTTTCACTCTTTAACCCAGCTCAAAATCATCCCAGCAGAAAAGGTGGCCATTTTTCTGCAGGAGAATGAATTAAATCAGCTCACGTAAGCTCACCGGTCAGCTCACGTATCTCGATCAGCCCAAGAGATGGATAGATGGTGGGGATGAAGAAGATGAGTGTGTTGAAGGAGGGGAAGTGAGACTTCCCCCACTTTGGTAACAATCAGCTCTTAAATTGGCTCAGCCACTTATGTCATGGCAGCCTCAGTTCTCAATCTAATTGAAGAGATAACCAAGACAGTTCTCAATTTTATCAGGAGAAAAAAACCCCAAACACTCAGAACCTGTGAGAAATTGTTTACAAACATTGGTCTGATGCTCTCTCTATCGATTTATCTATAGAAATGTATACAAGGTCATTCACATGAATATCCATGGAAAAGTACCTGTCCTAGCAAAGGGCTGTCATAAATATATTCATTTATGAGAATCAGCTAGGAAATGACCTTTATGGAGCTGATGGTCTCGTTGTGAAAAATGCCTTTCTCAAAGTTGTTTTCATCAAATTCAGGGAATAATTTGTGCTGAAATCAAATGCCAAGGCATGTTCCTGGGAAGCCTTGGTTTAACTCCAGATCCAGTCCCTGAAAGAGGAGCCGCCTGTCACTCTGGAAAAAGTGCTCCCTACCAGGCGAGGCGGCTGGGTTAATCCCATCCATGACTCTTTCGCCAATTAGGTTTGAAGATGAGTCAGGGCAGATGCTACATCCCTGTGTATCCTCTCTGGAGGGTCCATTGCTTGCTTCTTCAGCACAGGGTGGATGAGGAACTTGCCACTGCAGAGATGGGTCTCTGCAGGCAGAGGAGGGCTCTGCAGCCTGGTCTCCCGGAGGAGTGCCCTACCTGGCAGGCCCTTTTGTAGGAGGTATATTTGCATTTCCTTATCCGCTCTGTAGATGATTAAATCTGTTCCAACAACAAGATTTTCATCAGAAACAACCTGGTTGGGAAATGAACGGCTTTGTCTGAAACTGAATGAAATATTTTGCTCAGCCCACAAACCGAAAATAAAAGAAGAAAAAAAAAAAAAAGCCAAAAAAGCCCAACAAATTGAGCTGAGATGGACTAAATTATTTTTTCCCCTCAATTTTTTGCTTCAGCTGCCACACTGAAAAATCAATTATTTTCATAGCTCTACACCAGTCACTCCTATTTATAGAAATTCTAGTCATACAATCTGAGAACAGATTTCCCCTGCTGTTACATTGGCTTTAACTTCCAGGGAAGCCAATGTAGATGAACTCTTTGGGAAAAGTAAGTCCCTGGAGTAGAGAGCCTGACACTTTCCTACCATGAATAACAAACAGCAAGTGTTAGAATGATTAGTCACAGTGAACAGTTTATGGGAAATAACCACTGATTGAAATTTCCTTGCTTAAAAGAATTCAGAAATCTAACCAGCTCTAAATGCTATAACCTATGTTATATGTTGAAAGGACTTCTTGGGCTTTGACAGTAGACAAAAGTGCGTGCTGCTCTAATTTTCTTAGGAGGTTTTATATGGTGAAACCCCCATACTGGGGATAGGGTTATCTGGTTATACTGGTATAGTTCATTCACCTATGAAAAAATGCATTAATTTATACAGGTTAGGCAACTTAAAACTGATGTGTGATTGGATTTTGTTTCCTGCACAGCCTCAAAGTCAACCAAAGTCAACAAATACCACATTGCCTGTCTGTAGCAGCGCCCTTCAGGCCAGTACCACATAAACCCTGGTATTTCCAGTGAAAAATTATTGTATCCCTGGGGTTTAGAGCATCCCTGGAAGTGCATTTACCCATCTGCAGCATTGGCAGATCTCAATGGTTTGTAGAGCCTCCTGTTAGCCTGGCTGGCCTTGTAATGATGGCAGCAGGCAGAATAGATAGCTACGGCCCCTCTGGGCTCTCCTGTCTCTGAAGCAGCTGGGACTGGTGGTCAGGCTGGACCAGGCCAAGAGCTGCTGCCTACCAGAGACAATTTGTAGGCCAAGTACCAAGTCCTGCTGCCTACCAGAGACAATTTGTAGGCCAAGTACCAAGTCCTGGGGTCATCGCTGAAGCTGCTTCCAGGATGCGATAGCAGTCATTGCGTGTGCAGCTGTGTTCAGAGTTGTATCACTGCAAGCCAAGTCCTCTCATAAAACCCAACATTCTCCCAGGACCACATTTATGCCAGCTTATAACCATGTGGAAGCCGGGCCTAAAAGCTTATGTAGGCGATGTGTTGTACTTGTGCTGGCTTTCTGTTTGTACTAATCCACAGAAGAGGCTTAGATCCCAGGCTAAGAATGGCTGGTTTTCTATTATTTTCTATTGTTCTGTTTAAAATTAAGCACAAAAAAACCCCCACCACAAACCATGAAACTCTCCATTAAGTCAAAAAAGGGTTGATGTGGCCTTTTGCAGCCGTTCACATCTTTAGAAGTCTGCTGCTGAGTTTACGTTGGTTCACCTTCCTCGGAAGGTAATCCCCCTCTTCCGAAATACGTTTGAACTGAGATCTTCATCATGGGCAGCTCTGCTTAGAGGGCAGGAAATGAGCTGCATCCATCCAATTATTTATTTCGTTACAAGTAGCATACCCAGAAAGTGTTACACTGGTTGTGCCTCTGTCAGTCATTGCCCAGAGGGTTCAATTAGTGCTAGGGATGTTACCTGCTGACCTTTCATTTTTCTCTACGCTTGGATTTTCATTCTGACTGATGAAGCCACATGTCAGTATAATTTCACCAGTAAGAGGGTCCCTGCTGCAACCTCCACCTTACATTAGTCTCCTATGCTTCTCCTTTGATCTTTGACTGAAACATGCCACACCATCAAGCCAGAAAAACCATCCATTTCCTTCTTTGATCTGCATCCTCATGACCTGATGAGGAGAGTAAGTCTGCATTTTATAACATTATGGCCAAATCCCTTGTGTGTGTAACTCATTCCCCTGGGGCTTTCGTTCAACAGGGCCTGACTCATGGGAGTTACACCTCACCTACACCAATTCAGGCCCCCCATGCCTGGAGTTGGATAAATAACTGACCAAGCCTGCAACTGTAATAATGCAGTCTATCTTACATAAAATGATCAAAAGAATTGACAAAATTCAACTCAGTAGGCTAAAGATCAGTCTCATGTATGACGTTATTTGACAATATGTTAAAATGCAGTCATAAAATATTTAAACACAAGCCTACAGTAGCCTCATGAGGGAAGGCAAGTTCATTTTGGCATTCTAGCAGAAAAAGAGTAGGAATATCATGGTTAGAAAATATGTCCTTAAAAGCTGATTCGTGTCACCTTAAGAATGGAACAACTGAACTGAACAAACAGGGTTAAAGGGCTCATGGAGCAAAGGGATAGATCCTGGGATGCAAGTCAAATTTAATGTTTTGTGGTCTCTGTCTTAAATTCTCCCTACAGGTTCACTTGGACAGTGTTGGTGGGTAGTGAAAGAAGTTGTTGGGGTCTCCTTAGAGATAGTTTCTTGGGTTTATTCTTTATTATTTATTTACCATTGTAAATAATAAAAATATTACCATTTATTTACCAGTTGTTGGGCGGCAGTGTCGATCTGCTAGAGG
>NW_009210729.1:0-23527 GCF_000690835.1 Fulmarus glacialis
GTCTTCCAGCTCAGGGGGCTGAGTGGCCAAGGTAGTAAATGCAAGTAGCAGCCTGAATGCATACATATGCTATATACTTATCTCCACTTGCATTTATGACGTGATAATTTTTAGAAGTTCATGGATATCTAAAACAGGAAACAGATATTTCAGAAGTAGTGTTTCTTCACAAGACCGAAGTGCAGTAATGGGATAACTTGAAACTTACTGTAATTTGCGGTATGCATTAATTGCTTGAACACTTTCAAAGAGATTTCTGTTTCAAGGATAAATTTCTATCTATCCATTTTGCATGAGACAGATATGGAGAAACACTCCGCATCTGTGATCACTCCACTGGACTTTGAAATAGTTTGTTAAAAATGTAGGGGGGAAATTCAGAGTGATTTTTTTTCCCAGGGTATTTCAGGAATAGTAAAAAAAAGGTAAGGAAAAGCCTATGCCTGTTGATTTTTCCTTATAACAGCTTGTATTGTGAATAATTCTGCTGACTACTGTATGTAGTCTTGTATTGCTATAAGAAAAAATATTGGCCACTTTTAAATATAGATACTGCAGTTACTAGGACTCTGATGTTTATGGACCAGAAGATGGGAAATGTTAATTAATAGATTCAATATGTCTGAAGCATAGAAAGAGACACGGAGGCAGTGTGTGATGTGGAAAGGAGTGGACTTAGAGAGCAGAAAGCAAGGAGGGTTCCAGCCCAGTGCTAAGAGTACTCGTGCCCTCTTATGATTTCCTGACCGTAAGCATGAAGACGGTTCAAGGAACAACTGGAGACCTAATGTGTTGTGTAAAAAATAACACAGAACCATAACATGAACCACACGTCTGACGGCTTGTGTAAATCACACAAGTTTCTATTTTCATCAGAGATTTAAAGGTGTTTTGAGCATCATTGACAGTTCTGCTGCAATGCAGTAGGGGAAAGCACTTTTTTGTGGTGCCCCTTCAGTTAGTGTCAAATTTATACTGTTCTGATCTCATACGTTTCTTCAGTGGAGTTTCCAGATGTACAGCAAATGAATAGAGAGTGTAATAAAGGGGATCCTTTTTGCCATCTGCTGCATTGTTTCCTTTCTCCTTTCTTTAGGTGTGTGTATTTTGTCTTTGCTGCAGCAGCAGGAGTTTTTCTTGAAGGCTTTGCTGTATAGTGGTTTCCATTTTTTTTCAGTTTACCCTGAAGGGAAACCACGCCTTTGCTCTGGTGGGATATTCCAGTAAGTCTTCACCCTTTTGACCAATTTTTGCTTGATTCTCAGCATCTTATGAAAATCATTGCTTTTTAATTGACAGAGTGCCGAACTTGGTTTGTGCTCATTGGAGAGAAACAAGTAATAAAGTTAATGTACTGTCATGGAGCTGGAGCTGATGGAAAGCTCCTGGTCTCTGTCAGCAATCCAGGGTGTGCTCTCTTCTGGTGGCAGAAAGGCTGGCATTTTGTCACTGTTTTGGGTTTTTATCTTTGACCAAATACAAATAATGGGTGAATGTGACACATAATCATTAGATTTAGACCATGTCCACGGTGAGAGTTGTGGTAGATTAAATGAAGGCTTGAATTTAAAATATACAAACTATTCTGCAGTAACTTTCGACTCTGAAGCAGACTTTTAAGGGCTGTCATACATCGCCAAACTCTTTTTCTTTGAGTGAGGAATTCCCACTCCTTCGAGTTAACTGTGGTGTGGCTCACTGGTATAGCACGTGCCATATGATACAGAAGTATAGCATTTTGAGACAGTTGGGTTAAATGTGAGTTAATTGCTTAAAATATGAATGCTATGTTTCTTGTCAGTCTTCTAAGCTATTTCAGTGTAGTTATTTGTGTCTTTGGCTCTCTTCCCAATTTTCCTAAACATGATCTCTAAGTAGTGTTTAAAGATGTTGATATGCCTGATGTCTAAATGAATGATTGGAAATCTCTGGCAGTGATTTACTCTTCAGATGAAGATTTAAGTTACTCCTAGACAGCTGTGGTATATTTTTGTTCACCCCGTCAATCTCTAAATTATGTTTGCACCTATGGTTCATTTTGTTTAAGGGATGCCACGTTACATATCAACTGTGTGAGCCAGACTGTGATACTTCATGGCTCTCAAAGTGTTCCAGGCTTTTTTGTATGAATGACCGGCAGCCTGTGGGCCTTTGGCAACCTCTTATAGCCAGGCTGCAATCAAGTTCTTTGGAGCAGAAAGCTAGGACAATTCTTGATTATAATCTTGTTTCTGCTGGTTGAGCTCTTTCATATAAAGGTCTCAACGATAGGAGGGAGAGGCTGCATGAAGAATCTGGGAGCTGCACATCCCAACTGCACCGAAGTTAAAAGAACCAAAGGGTGAAACTTCTGTAACCAGCAGGAGAGGATGAAACACTGCGGTAGTCTGTGCACAGATCTGTCCAACCCGTGAGTGCACATACCTTAAAAAAAATCACTTTCGGGAAAGGACAAGAAATAACTAAAATAAGGAAACGGCAATTTTTTTATTTCTTCAGTAATGGAATTTTTCTTTTTTTTTTTTAATTTTATAATTATGGATCTGTCTGTAGCCAAATCAATGTTGTGATCACAGAGCTGGGAGCAAATCCCGAAGTCTAGTTCCAGATCTGGGTCAGCAATTGAATGTCCCTGGCGTTCAGCGTGGGAGATAAGTTGGAATCCAGCATTCTCCAAGTGCACGTCAAGCTGAAGCAGTAAACTCTCTCTCTCCTCTTAATGTACTTGCCTACAGACATAATGCAGCAGATCCTCAGCTGTGTGCAAGGTGCGCTGCCTTGAGGCAGCCAACTGTACCCACAGGCCAAAATTCCTGCAGTGACGGATTGCAAACTTCTGGCTTTCACCCCTTTCTCCCAGACAGGCCTCCATGGCAGGCAAGGGCTTGACTGAGACTCCTGTATGTGTTTACCAGTCACAGACTCCCTCTCTTGGGGGGAAAGATATCCGCTTTCTTCTTCTGTCGGGGTATCTAAGCGCTGGATCCTGCTTGCTGAGGCACTGAGTGGAAAAGAGACAAGTGGACAGGGAGGTTATGTGGCCAAGGATGCGTTTGAGGTTGAAACAACATCTACCGTTTGTCAAGGCCATTTAATTCCAGGAAAATTGTCTTTGAGCTGCTTAAACTACGCTTGGGGCTGTTTGAGTTATTACTGAAATGCAGGCGTTCCCAGAGCTGAAGGCACCAACAACATAATAGCATGCAGAAACACCACAGTGCAATTACATGAAAAATAGTGCTCTCCAAATAATACTACAGGATGGATTTAAAATAGGAATCTGATGCTATTTAGACTAATTTCTGGGCTGATTATCCTGCAATCATCACTTCTGGTTCTGCTCATTGCCTTGGTTCAAAAGTTTGTCAGCTATTCTCTTCCGACGTGAGCATTTATAGTGACATACAGCAGTCATGGCCCTGTTACACCCAGTGATCTTATATTGGCTTGCTGTCTGTGTGTTTGTTACATAGAATTTGCCATGTTTCACTCTGTTAGTTTAACAGACTGTTAATTAGGCAGTTTCTAAGCAGTAGTGCCAGGTAGGAATAAATCTGCCAGACAGTAACGTTGCTGTAGTTCTCCAGTTATAGTGAGTGGGTAACATCAGGTCAACAGCATTTGCCTTCTGCATTTAGTGAAACCAGGATGGAATGAAGTGTCCTGGAAAGGTGTACACATATCTGAAGTATTAGTGTTCAGAAATATGAAAAAAACCTCTGAACATGATGCATTGGAAGCTTTAGCACAATCTGATATACTGTCTATTACAGTCAGTCCTTAGATAATTGATGGCATTAAAATACTCCTAAGACCTGGAGTCTGACATTTTTTGGCTTCCTCCCCTCCTTGCCTCCTTCCCCTGCCCCTCCCCCTCAAAAAAAAAAACCTCCAAAAACTGTAGTTCTCTTATTTATGAGACAGTCTCATAAATTACCATGGTGGAATTAGTTGTCCAACTGCCTGTGACCTGCTGGGTATTTGTTGGAAAAAAAAATGAATTCTAAGAGTTTCATGAATCTTAATGTGAATGATTCTCCATCTGAAGGTTTGGACGGGATTGATTATTCCCCAGTTTAAAATATTTCCCTCTTCCATTCCAAGAGTAGTAACATTAACCTATTCTTAGGGAACCTGTCACCCAAAATGCAGATAGCAAAGAGTTGGAGAGCAGAGCTGGCAATTCACCCATAATTTCAAAATGTTATTGGTCTCCGATTACCACGTTTAAAGGAAGCCAGGATCATTTCATGCATGACTTACTAACCAAGAATGGAGCTAATTTTAACAGGACATTCAAAAAATTTTTCAACCAATGCTAGTGTTGGTGTTTGTATCCTGAACTGGATATAACTGGAGATGTTCAGTGAACTGGACCTGGGACTCTGAAAACTGTCTTGTTCCTCTATTTCTCTGCAAACATGTTTTGAGATATTTTTTGTCCTTCGTGATGAGTTTTGTTATTCACATAGGCCTCACATCATCAGTACCAAGCTGGATAGGCAAAGCCTCACTGAGAATGGTCAGTACTGTCTTGTGCCTTTGAGAGGGGCAGGTACAGTCATGGGGGAGGATGCTCGGGGACAGGGGAAGGCAGCATAACGTCAGCTCTGCACTGTCCTAATTCTAAGCTAGAAGATCTCCACTGTATTGCAGCGTTCCTGACACCACCATCCTTGAGAGGGTAAAGACAGGAGCCGTTCAGCTGTCATCTGCTTGTGTCTGCAACAAGTTTGCAGACCCTCAGGGTTTCTTTAACCCAACTGAAAGGATAGGGATGGTGTCCTGTGTTCCTGAGGTTTGAAGAGACCCTCAGACTCTTAGGACTGTCTGGGAGTTGCCATGTGTATGAGGATGAGAGAGTAAGCTATGAAAATTGTGATGTTCATGCAGCTGCTTTGTATTTGAGAGTCTCTGGCTCATGTAAGCCATCTGAATTGTGCGTTTTCAGTATGTTCATTTTACTCTTAAGAAGTGTTGGAAAGATACACACACACCATTGCCCCAAGGTCAGAATTGTCTGCAAACCTGCAGCCCAAAGTGGTACAGCACAGGAGACCCAACCTATAGCTCATAACCCACATAACAGGAAGGATGCTTATCAGCAGTAATCATCTTCCTTGCTTCTGTCTTTACTTTTTACCCTAGTTCATTTTGTTTCAGCTGCTGAGAGACATGCACTTATAATATTTTAAAAGTTTTAAACTGGGATTGGTGGTTGAGAAACAATCCAGCCAAAATGAGGACAGTGCAGCTAGAGACACTGATTCTTCTCTAGACTTGCTCCCTTGACGTGAGAAACGTACCATTCATTTTAATGGATCTGCTTCTTCAGGTAAAGCTGCCTCGTGCAAATAATGGCAAGAAGATGTCATCTTCCAAATGACCAACAGAAATGGGGAGATAATGCTCTGGTGGCTTCTCTTAATTTAAAATATGACCTCACGGGACTGAGTGGTCCTTTTCTTTTGCTCACCCACATCAGCTCACCTCTCTTCAGCCCCTGGAAGGAGATACCGCACTGAAATCAAGACAGGGTGTTGTGAGAAGCTATGCTTCTCGCACGGGGCAGCTGAAGAAGTCTAGCATCTGATAGTAATTGATTAGTAAATTAAATTTTAACAACCTAGAGGCTGCATGCAGTCCAGCCCTGCTCCCCTAATATAAATCATTCAGATTTGCAAATATGAAACACATGTTTTCTGTCTGACCTTGTCTTTTATGGAGCAGTGGAGATTGCAAACACAGATGCTCAGGTTTGTCTGCTTTCTTGGCCGCCGTGGCCATAAATGGCAGCTTTGCTCTCAGAGCACGCGTTACGTTGACGTTGCTTCACGAACTGGAGAACAGATACGGCAACAGGCAATAAAGCCAGGCCTGGATCCTGTTCAAACAGCTTTGCTCTCCTTAGGCCTTGTTCACCTAGAGCGGGGCTGTGACCTCCGATTGCAGGCCTAGTCCCTCTCCATTCCCTTGCCTGGGAGGGAGGAGGATACCAGCTGCCCCATAACATGGCTGACAGCAGAAGGCAGTCAGTCACCTGCCGTTTCTGCCTGCAGCAAAGTGCAGCTTTTGCCCGTTTCCTAGCTGGTCTGGCTTAAACCCAACAGCCTTGGAGGACTCTGGCTCAACCGGTCCCTGATGGCTTTCCCCAAGCTCGTTCCCCGTAGCTACAAGCTCCAGCACCGACTTCGGCACCGCCAGCGCTGCTCACCCTTTTCCCGGAGGTGTTTAATGAACCTGCAAAGTCAGTTTTCCCCTTGAGGGCCGAAGCCCGTGTGCTGTTATCCCCCCGGAGGAAGCTGGGGCTCTGTGCATACTGTTTCTTCCCCCTTTCTCATCGGAAGGGCATGTCCCAGCCTGACACCTAATTTTTAGCACTGCTATTCTGGAGCTGAAGCGGAGACTGCATGTTTAAAGCCTCAGATCTGCTCTGACTGCAGTCAGTGGGAATTTTCCTATGTAGGTGCTAAGTATTATTCAGTGTAAGCAAAACTTGGCCCGTTAGTTTTAACTTTATTTTCCATTATAAATCAAATCCTCTCTAATTTTTGCCTGAAATCTTTCCTCCTAGAGAGGAATTTGCTGTAGCTATAATGTTGCCATGAAGTATTCCAGCCACGAGAACTTGAAAGGAGTTTTCTTCCTTTCTAGAAGTCATGTTTCTTAGGGAATCTGACTTGGTCTAAGGCTTCTGAACATGATTTATTGATGTATTTTGACCTAGAGAGTAGTGTTGCAGGTTGTTGGGAGTACAAATGGATTTGCTCCTGAGGCCAACAGCTTTGTAGGCCAAGGGGTTAGCAAAGCATTTAACGTTCTCTCCAGGTCCCTGCTGAAGGCATCACTGATGAAGACCTAACTCTAGCCTGGTCCTGTGGGTCCTCTGTACTTCTCCATGCCCAATCCTGTCACAACTCCTCCCCAAAGGGAAAAGGCCTGAAGGAAAAAGAAATCTGGTCCCACAGACTGATTTGCCTATAAGTGGTTATAGCACATTAAACGTGTACCTGCAGTGCACCCTCTGCATTAGCTGCATATGAAAGGGATTCAGTTCATGTGCTACAAAAACACCCTGTAATGCAAATCAGAGTTTGGTAAGAGGGAGATGCCTGGGAAGCTGCCCTCAGTCCTGCGCTTCAGATCCGAACTACAACGCTGTGGACACACCGGTAACAGGAAAGATAGACATTTAAATTTAACTGCAAAGAGGAGTCCCAAGAGAGCCCTGTGATACCTTTGCACTTAGCAACACTCAACAAAGTTTTGTTCTAGAAGTATTTCATAGCCAAATAATATCCAGAGCATTGCTTTGAGGTGGGAGGGAATCCTTTAAAGCACTTTGATTTAGTTGCGTGAAAGAGTTTACTCATGTGACTAGTGGTACAGTGTGCAGTTAAGCATTGCTTTGGGTGTTCACAGATCATCTTAAATCTTAGTTATATTACTGATCTTTAAATCTTAGTGATTGCATGAGTCATGTGAAACTGCCTTTGTGCAGACTGCTGTCAGCAAGCTTATACTCTTTCATTGCCTTCTTTCTTGTCCAGGATGTTCAGCGTCTTTTGTGTGTGTAGCTATGGCTTTTTTATTATTATTTTTAAAGGCTAGAGCTCTCATTTCCAAGCTGATGGAGTCCTTACCAAAGTTAATGAGACTTTGGAGTAGTCAAGTATGCGGTGAAGGTGGAAATTAAGTTTTCACCTACTGGAAGTCTTTATTGTTAATTTTTTAACATAACATCCCTGCGCCAGCCACTTAATAATAGCGGTATATGCTAATATCATTAATGTATCTTGTAATAGAAGAAGCCCTTTCATCTGAAGATGTAGGAACATCTTCAGGCTATGCAGTCTTTTCTATTAGAGGGCTACAGTGCATGTAGATACTAATTTTATGTAGGAAGGTAGGAAGCTAAATTGATGTACTTTATTCTCCAGAGTAACAGGCTTATATTATTTGAGACAGTGTTTTTTATCACTTGTTTTAGGCTTTTAAACCTGAAGATGTTAGTCATTAATGCCTATTATTGTAAAAATTAAAAGCGAAGGTTCCTGCATGAATTGATGTTGGATGACAAATTCCTGCATTTCAGTATCATTTCGATTTGTGTGTTTCTACTGTCTGGATGTGGTTTGTAGTTCTGCATTAATTTGAAGTAATAACACTAGGAATTTTTTTTTTTTTTTCATCTGAGGAAAGAAGTGTTAACAGCAGTCTTGGTTATGAAGTGAGGCAAGAACACGGCAGCACTCTCCAGTGAAGTTCCCATTTCCAGTGATGTTTGCAACCAAATGATCTTTTATCCTATATTGTGCATAGCCACTAGGATCATGAAAACAGACTTGCTGTTCTGAGCTGTTCCCCAGCCTCTTGCTGTTGCACGGGCTGGCTTCGTTGTCCTGCTTCAACTGACTTTTTTTATTCTAAGCAGCATATTCTTTTATTCAGCAAGCAATCTCTTTCTTGCAGCTGCAGTGCCTCCTTTTCAACCTGAGGCCAACTGGAAAGTTGGCCGTTGTGCTTGCTTGGTCCAAGACTGCACTGAGCTTGTCTGTGTCTGGTTGTGAAGGTGTCATGGCTCTCTCCAGCTGGACCATAGTGGGGCTGAACCATCCTGGGGAGAGGGCATGTCGCTTTGCACAACACAGCTAAGTAGCTGTTTATGTGTACTAACTGGCAGGGAAGAAGGGGAACAAGTCTGTTTCTGGTATGATGGGAGATTTTTGAACCTTGCCTTTGTGCAAAGTCCTTGTTACTGCTTCGTGGCCACCAGAAGGTGTGGGGCTGGGCACTCCAGGCAGAGATGGCTATGCGTAGGCTTGCAGAGTTGACACCAGAGACTGAATCCTTCATGTGAAGAATGAATGATTTGTGTGTCTCTCCGATATCTACTGCTTTTGGAAAAGGTGGCAAATGTGGGACTCTTCAGTGGGGACTGCAGTCCTTCAACATGATACCGGGGTATTGCTTTGCTGCTCTGGGTAGGACCAACTGCTTGCTAGCTGCCTTGCGCTGCTGGAAAGAGTCACTGCATTGGGGGGACTGACTGCTCTAAAATGCTCGTGTTCGGGATTCTCCTAATAGAAGAGACCAGCTACCGCATAAACTCAGCCCATCCGCTATATTCTTAAATATTCCCTAAACAATCTCCCTTGAGGGAATATCAGAATTTTTTTTTTTTAATGATAAATGACTTAAAGTTCTGCTTTTACTGAAAAAAAAAGTTATCCTATAAATGTGACGATGTAATGAATCTATACACTATATGTATGCAATACATATGAACATATGTAATACATACGAATATATGCATTGCATTAGCAGATACAGCTGTATCTGCTAATTGCTCATAATTGCTGTATCTGCTAATGCACTCAAATATGCTGCAGGATGCCACATCATGCACGTGAGTAAGCTGTAAATGTGTTTTCCCAAGCTGCGCTACACCGCTGTGAATCTCTGTATTCTTGCCCGGTGGCTACATACAATATCTAATGGGAGAGATCGCATAGTTTCAGACTTTGCTACAAATGAGACTATATGGAGGGGACTTCTCCGCCGAAGGCTACCATATTGTTGCCTTTCTGCTTAATTAAGACTGCTGTTAACACTTTTTCCCTCAGAAGTGAGACTTAAATGTGCAGTGCCAGTGCCCTGTGCCCCCCCCCCCCAATTTATCCGAGAGCACAAAGTTCCTACAACAACTTTTGTCGTTTGCTTCTGTAAGCTTCTGTAAGGACCTTGAGGCCAGCAAGTGGCTTATGGCCACAGCTGGGCTGGGATCGGCCATCCTGCTGTGACAGCAGCAAATTCCACCAGCCCCTGAAGCTCTTCTCTCTATGTTGTATAATTATTCGTATACCTAAATTTATATGTATTTTTCCCCTTTTATTCCAACCTCTGGGGAATTAGGGAGTTAAATTTTATTTAATGTCAGCCCAATTGTCTAAAACGTCTTTGAATGTGAACTGGGGAGTCCCTGGGAGAGGGCTGGAAGTCCTCCAAACTCGTAAGACCTGCAGACTTTAGGGAGCTGTCGCACGCAGTTTTTCAACGTGGATTTCTTTGCCAGATCAGCTCTGAGACAGATTAGAGATCATTGTGATGAAAGCTGAAGAAGGCTGAATGCTAAAGAAAATATAACAGCTGCTGGAATGTGCAAATGTGGGGTCAAAGCTGTACACGACTGAGGAGAAAGATCCAAAACATAGAAGTTCATAGGCTGAAACTCACTGAAATTGTATCAATTACAGGACTGTACAATGTAACTTCTTCAGATGAACTTGTATGTAGGATGTCAGAAACTAGGTCTCTGTATAGACTTGTCAAATCTACATGCGATTGTTGCCTTTCAAGTACGGTTTGTGCCATTGCCTTCGATCCTAGCGGATACGAGGCCCCCATCCTTCCTTTGCCTTTCCTTCTGTGTGCGCGTCTGTCTAGTGCTCCCATTGATTTGTGTATTTCAGAGAAAGGTCTGGCTGGTGTTTGAATCACCTTCCTTCTGTTTTCATTACAAAACGATGCCAGCCACTTTATATAGGCATTGGGCTGACCTGTTCAGTTGGCTTTAGCTAGGACTAGCTCTACTATTACACATTCACATAAGTCTTACTGATCTGGTTTATCTTACTTAGAGCGTGGCAGCTGCAAATAAACAAAGTATTTGCTAGTGGTGAGCACAGAGAGACTCAGCCATACAAGCTTGTTGGCTCTGGAAGTAAAAGCCTGGAAGTTCAAAAAGCCAGGAGAATGGGCAACTCCCTCTACTAGCCCTGGAAAAATGCTTGGCCAAAAAGGAGATCTGGGCTTCTCTTCTCAGTTGCAGCCTTTTTGTTAAGCTCCTAGAAATCCCAGAAGTGGGTTGCAGCTCAGCTGGATGATCTCTTTATGATCTCTGGGATCCAATTAAAAATAAACAAACACATCATCCAGCAATGTCTTCTTTCCCTGCTGCTAGCTCATTCCTCTTTTGGGGAGTTGCTTATCTCCAGGATGCTGAAGAAGTATCCACTTTTTCTCTGCTTATTGCAATACCTCCATAAATAATACATTTCCCTCTCTAAATTGCATTTAATTCTCCTATCAAGGTTATTTCAAAAGAGTTAGCAAGCACACATAAAATCCTCTTTTCCCTCTGTTTTCCTATAAGATCTCCTGCTCGTTCGATTACGAAGGTTGGTCTCTGGGAGTTTGGAGAGACGGTGTCTGTCTCCCAGCGAGAGCCAGACAGCTTTACCTAAGCAGGGATCTGCTTACCTTGTAACTTTACCTTGTCATTTTACTTGTAATTCAGTAGCTCAGAGGTCACTTCTGCCTTACGTTACTGAAGAACCACAGCAAAAAGGATGTGTTTTGCATGACTCACATAACCCACATTTTCTGTAAACTTTAATTATTTTCTGTGTGGCATTTGCCTTATGCAATGAAATCACTGCTTTCCTCGTGCAATTTCTTTATCCCACTGGTGCAAAGCTGTAAAGATAATCTAACCTTCGACAACTGAGCCTCAGCCACTGCTGCAGCACATGGTATTTATAATCCTACCACTTGATTAGGTGCTGAATGGTGTCTGGAGAGGCATATGTGATAATTCAGTTAACTTGAGTGGCTCTGTTTGAAAAAAGATAAAAACCTAACTAAACAAAAAGAAAAAACCCTGAGAAATTATCTCATGGACCTGTTCCCTAAAACCCACTTCTGTTCTGGGGCTTGCACTACTGTTAGATACTTTAAGTAAGCAAACTTCAAGCTTTTAAACAATATGTTCAGAATCAGTACCGTAAAAGCCTCCAAAGAGTTTTTTAAGAGTCTTTATCTTGCTTTTAACAGTCACTGCTGATACTGAAGATGTGAAGAGAGAAGGCAGTTCTTGATGAGCTCTGCAATTACGTTGGCTAGACAATTATACTTCATGCGACCTCCATAAAACTCCGTGTCTATTCTGAGGAGGCTCACGTGTTTCTTGTAGTAATGCTGTGTCTCATGTGTTGGCCAAGCGTTTGGACAAGGATCATCCCAGGCCCAGGATTCTTCGCGGTGCCGTGGCAGTACCGAGGGACGGCCGGAGGGTGGAGGAGCCTCTTGGAAGAAAGCGCAAGGCAGTTCCCGACCTGCCAGCCTCCTCGCCGCCTCCCCGCTCGCCCGCCCACGCCGTCATGTCTAGACTGCCGCCCTGCACGGGGCAATGACTCTCAGCTCAGTCCTTTCAAGTCAAGGAAAGCTCCCGTTGAGGGAATTTTGCCTCAGAGCTGAGTGTGGGCTTAAGCATCCAGTGGGTTTATAAGCGGTTTGTATCCGTAGGGTCTCCATGCCTGCATTTTACCGGCTTGGGGCCCTGAGCGGGTCAGTGCTTTGGGATGTTATCGCTACTGGCTGGCAGCTGGACAACTTGCGTCTCACGAAGAAATTTCTCTGCGATTTCAGAACAGGTTTTGTTCTGACCCGGGGTGAGACACACAGATCCAAAGAGTTTTATGGGACAGAAATGCCATAAAAAAGTGAAAGCCAAAAATAACTTTTTTCCCCCCTCCTTCTTTTAACCTTCTACCCTCCAAGCCAATATTCACTCAGGGCATGGAAAGGAAGGGAGAGGCATGCAAAGACTGTCAGAAAGAGCAGTGGCTGTAAAACTTTGGGGGAGTGGGCTGCGGCATCTGGTTTGGTTGCTGAGTTCTGAAGAATTTAATCAGTAAAAAAGCTTCACATTGTTTTTGACAGAACTGTAACTCCTGTTGAAAACTACTCTCGGCCATTTTATCAGCAGTAATCAGCACCTGGACAGGTTTAAGAAGTAATAGCTACATCCTAAATGCAACCAGCACTCTCCGCAGGAATAAAGTTTGAAAAAATAACACTTGCCCAGGAGATGGAGCAAGAAGATAGCGTGTTGCAGACGTCTTTAAAAACAGAGTCTGGTGTGGTCAGGGAGAGAGAAGTTAAGTAGAATAGTTTCACAGCAAGATGCTGGACTCAGAGAACTATTAGAGCATAAAGTGGGACCCAGAAGCAAGGACCACAGGATCAGTTTGGGTTGGGAGGGACCTCTGGAGGTCCCAGGGGCAGCCCCTCTCCAGGCAGGACCAGGCTCGTAGCTGCATCAGCTTGCTCAGGGCTGTTTGGCTGAGCCTTGAATGTCTCTAAGGACAGAGATCCCACAAGTTTTTTGCATCCCTCGTGGTAAAAAAAGAAATTCTCATATCTCATGGGAATCTCTTGTGTTGCAACTTGTGATGCTGCCTCTTGTCCTGTCACAGTGCACCTTGGAGAAGAGTCTGGCTCCATCCTCTCTACAGCTACTTATTAAGTAGTTGAAGACGGCAGCTAGCTCTCGCTTTAACCACCCCAGGTCTCTCTGCCTATTCTTACTTGTTTCCTAACACTGCTTAATGTTTTATATTGCTTCCAGAGACTAGATCTGGGGTCAGGAAACAGCATTAAATGTAGGTTTGTCCGACAAACTGGATCCCAGTGAGCAGCCTGGGGAGTGCCAGAAGTGGAAGGAGAGTGTGTGGGAGGAGGGGTGTCATGGGGAGAGGGGGAGACTCCTGTTATAGACCTTTGGGTTGATCAGCATAAACCTTTCCTATGGCCTGGAATTGAATGGCATTAAATCTTGATAGTAACCGTCTGGAAACTCGTGTTAGTGATCACTGCTGGAAGGGGTCAGCTTTTATGCTTTTCAGTGTTCTTAATAGGTGCAGTAAAGTCATGTCTCATAGACTCCCTTTCTGTAGAGGTTGTTTTTTTCCCCTGGTGTGGATGTTTCTCAGGAGGTGTGCATGATGGAGGACCAGGTGTAACAATGTACAGGTAGAAACAGTCTACTGACTGACTACAATGGTTCAATGTGGCTTTTGATCCTTTTTTTACCTGTTTCTCTATAGCTGTGGATGCATCAGGTGGCTGTGTGGAGGTGGATGGGTTTGCGCAGCAGGTACTGGGAGTTCAACTCCGCTTGTTTGCTGGTTGGTAACAGTTTGTGAGAGAGGGTGGAGGTCTAGAGGTGCTTTCCACAGAAATAATCAGATGTGGTTTGGAGTTCAGTTCCTATTCCATTGGCTAAAGCGTCTACTTTTTTTTTTAAAAAAAAAAAGAAGAAATCTTGAATTGTACAGCTCTTGACATCTTAACCACTTCTCTTCTGGTTTTATATGAAAGTGGGATATAAGTTACGGTTGCTTTGGGAATCCATACTTCAGACTTTTTGACTTCTGTGAGTCTAATTTCTCAATCTGACTATTCCATTAAACATATAAATTGAATGAGGCTATAAACACCTGCAAGTAAATGTCTTAATTGTTATGTCAACAACATCATAAGCATGTATGGCTTTTTAAAGAGCATGAAAGACCAAATCTTCCACCAAATGGCTTGGAATCTAACTATACAAATGAAAAACTTTTTGCCAAGTCTTGCTTAAATGTAGCACGCTTACTTTTATTACAAAAAAAGAGAAGTGAATTGCCAAGGTTTATTTTTCCTCCTTTAGGTGATGTCATTAAACTATACCGACAGGGGTGGTAGGAGAAGGGGAACCCGTGTCCCCGTTCTGCAGCCTGTCTCTGGTAGTGTCTGCCTGTCTGAAAGTCAAGTGCACCTGGACAGACGTCTGCTTTCCATCAGTCTCGGTGCCTTTGTGACGGTGATGCTGGCTGCCACAGCAAAGCTGTACACCATGCTTTCCGGCATAGCATCTGTAGGGTTAGGAAAGGACAGGTGCAGTGCAGAGTCCTTGTGAGCTATGTGTACGTGCAGCTGCCTTTGTCACCTCCAATAGTCGTCCCCCATCCCGCCCTCCCTAAAGCCCTTGCCCCTCCAATTTCCTCTTTACTGCTGCCTCTTTTTTGTGGGGCTTATATGAGTTAGGGGTTATACATGCAAAAATATGGCAGTTTTCATCTGTTGATTGAATTCAACTATAGTCCATGGGAAACAGGTTTTTGAAGTCATAAACTAGAGTGTTGGCTCAGGCTGACTCATGGTGTCTGAATCTCGGTGAAATGCAGCCAAGTCGTGCCGTTGATTAGGCACAACAGTCCTTGATCTATTTTGATCCATCTTGATAGGTTTCATAAGCACAGGTTGGGAAAACTGATGAGGGGGGAAAAAAAAAGCTTCAGTTCATAGACAGCAGCAAGACAGCAAGATGCAGTGTACTGAGAGCTGGCTAACCTCTCTGCTTAGTGGACCTTCCAGATGAATTTGTAATAGCAAAGGAGGAATGTTTTTGGAAATAGGTGTTGCCAGCTGAAACAGAAAACACATTTCTGTAAACACCAGTGGTTGCATATGATTTTTTCTCAGAATTCAAACTGTTAGTTTTCTCTAACAATCCCTCATGTCTGGTCAGTCCCTTGCATCATTTTTCCATATTACCTGTTGCCATAGTATCCGAGTAATGATGCCAACATGATTTGAGATGAGTGAAATCGCACGTTGCTGTGTGTTTACCTTTAACTTGGACAATGGGAATATAACAGAAAGCTGCACCAGATGTCTAAAACTAGCAGGAAACTAGCAGGGCTGAGAACTGTATTTGGGTGAGTGTATTCACACATACAACTTCAGGTCTATCCTTTCGCTCCCTCATGTAGTACTTGGGCTCCTTGTCTGGTCAGTGGAGAGAGATGCCCCAATTCAGAGCACTCACAAGCTGGCAGCCTGCTTTGCCCTCAGCCATATAGGGAGCATGAACATAAGTGTTAAATCACTGTTCTTCTTTCCTCAGCGTACGTTTGAGTGTGTTTTTTGGTTGTTGTTGTTGTTTTGGGGTTTTTTTTTTCTTTTTTGCCTTGTTTTCATAGCCTTACTAGAACTTTTTGTTCTAAAGGAAGAAAAAAATTGTGTGGTCTTATGAAAAATATTTAATAACTTCATTTTCTTTTCTGAATGCTTTATCTTACTGTTGTTCTTGTGCATATTCTGCCTTGGAGATCATCCATATTCCTTAAAATATTTTTCCCTGAGAGCAAACATATAGGTTTGAGCAACACAACAGGTTGAGGGGGGGAGGAAGGTTTGTCCTTGTGGCCTCTAGGAACATGCAGAGGGGGTGAAAAGGGTCCCTTCCATGTTGTCCTCAGGGCAGTTTGTTCCCTTGTGCCAGAGACATGGGCTCCTACTGATGAACTTCCCTACCTGTTGCTATGTGTAGTTATGATCTGTGCTGCTGCCAAATGACAAAAGCTTCTCTTCAAGAAGTGACCGGCAGAATATGTGTGTGTGTGTGTTTTTCTTTCTTCTTCCAGATACTGTGTTGAACTGCAGCCCCAAATGCAAGTAAAATAATTGTCTTTTCTTGCCCATGTGACATATACTAATATTAAAAGACGAAGTGTTGCAGTAAATGAAGGCTTACAACTGTTTACACCTTGAAAAGTTCTGATGGGAGCCAGTGCACAACTAGGAAGGATGAACTTCACAATGAGTACACCATCTACAGAGCCCTTTTAGAGAAGTTAATTCCTCTGCCTGTTTCATTGCACTTATTCAGCTCCTGACCTGCAAGGCAGGAAAGCTCTCTCCTGAGCCACTAAGCCCTAGAATAGGTTTACCCCCTTTCAAGTTGGTTGTGTTGGAGCCTGTGTAGTCAGCCTGCTCCTCCAAATCCCTTCATCCTTTTTCCCATAGCTCACACTCTTGTAGTTGGGAATGAAGGAAACCTTAGCATGCTATGCTGAGCTGCAAGGAAATGCTCCAACATACTGCTCAGAGGCAGTTGGCTGGGAAGATGCCATCTTCACTGCTCTGCATGGCTTGCTCTTTACTTCATGTCCAGGAGCCTGAGCTCAGTGCATGGGTGTCATTGAGCGTGGCCACAGGAAAAAGGACTCTACCTTAGATTGCAGGCATTGAAACTGGCTTCCCCAGGCTGCAGCCGGGACAGTTGGTTCAGGGGTGTTTCCTACAAAGCTCAGCAGAAGGAAGCACCCTCTCTTTGGGACTGGCCACCTTGGTCGGTGCCTCCGGCCTCTGCCCAGGACACCTTGAGCAAGTGCTCAGCATAAGGACCACTTCCCAGATGCCATTGGGAGGAGAGTCTGGGGCCATTTGAGTCCACGCTCAGTCAGCTGAGATCAAGCATGGGAAGGAATGGCTGGAGCAGGGGAAAGAGAAATGCAAGGCTTGTGTTCTGAACATCCACCTTCTTCATGCACAGCAGACTCAGCTTCTGTCAGAAACCCTGGTGGAGACCAGTGCCCTTCCTGTCATTTGGATCCTGACCAAGCCCACCAACATTTATTTTTTTTTTAAGCTGAAAGTAGTTGAAGTAGCTACATAAATCCCACAGCCCTGGAGGAATGGCTGTGGAGTCTGTCTAGGCAAAACAAGCAGGAGAAATATTACTTCATCAACAAAGTACTAAGGATATGTTTTGAATCCACACATCATGAGCTAATTACCAGATGGGCTGAGTACTGCAAAAGAAATAGCTCAGATATAGATAAACATCAAAAAGAATGAGTCAAAAAGCCATCTGAAATGCATTTTGTCTCCTTGCTCACACAAATGACCTTCAGTCATTTTGTTTTGCATCGCTGTACCTTTTGCTCTGTTAGATTTCCTCAGTTTTTTCACAGTGTCTTTTACTAGGGTGGGAGTACAACAGTGCCATTTCAAAGGAGAACCTTTGCTCCGTCTCTCCCAGTGCCTTGTGCCAGGGCAGGAGCGGGAGCGTCCCTGCCTGTGCAGGAGGGCGCCTGGGGCGGGAGGTGGGCTGGAACCACCGGGGAGGGGGCTGGGCTCGCTGGCGCTGGGAGCTCTGCAGCAGGGCCCTGGCAGCTGTGAACTCATACAGATTTTTAAGGGGCGGCCAAGGGGATCCGAGAGCTGGCACACATGAGACTTGATGACAAGGGACAGAGAGCCCAGCAGTAAAAGCCACGTCGTTCTCATTAGGCACAAGGAAGAGAGCGAGCAGAGTTGAGCCATGGAAAAGTGACAATTTTTGTCTTCTAGGTGCCCCTTTGAAGCAGACTTAAGTAATATACTTTGTTTATTTCTATCTACCAAACAACTGGTAGATAGAAGCATTCCTTGAGGTTTTTTCCATCTAACTATTTGTTCCTTAATCTGTTTTCTTTTTTTTCCTTCCCCTTTGAATAACAAGGCCAAAAGCAGTTTCATCTGTATTTCTGCCCATCTCTAAAGTCATCAGCAGTGAGCGCCATGTCTGTGCTCAGCTGATGGTGAGCTATGGAGTAAGAATAAAAACAAATGAAAGCATTTTTGCATACCCCATTTGCCTTTTTGCAGGCCAGGTAGCATGGTGTTGTATCAAGCTTAGAGTATCTGGAGCTCATCCTTATTTTGTGACACTTTTTGAGGGAGAGTATTTTGGACCTGTAAAAGGTACCTTTAGAAGGGTAGAAGCCTTCACCTTTGAAAAGGAGGAAGGTACCGTCCAATTTTTGTCCTAACCTTCCATGTGCTTCTTTTTGAAATGCAATGAGCTTTATAGCTGGCCTTCTCTTTTCTCACTCTGATCCCTCCCCCCCGCCCCAAGCATTGGTTAAAACAGGGAGAATTTTATAGCTGGATGAATATGTAGTTAATAGACTGTCTTGACCTCCAAAGTTTAGCCTCTACAATGTATTTAGAGATGTCAGCTGAAAGGGTTCATTAATATTTTACTGCATTACCTCACTCTTGCTGCCACAACGTTAAAAATGTGCTTTCCCCGAATGTTTGTTACAGGAGTCTGATGGTCACGTCGTCATGAGCCGTCTGTGTCTGCTGGCAGCTCCCTCTTCCGCCCCAGCACGGGCTGCAGGAGGCAGCGGCTTGAAAAATTAATGAGAGCTAATACAGCAGTCCTGTGTGATTGAGAAAGAAGACACACACACACACACACACACACATATACATGCACAGATGCCCAATGTCCATGCACGTGTGTGTTTCATATACACACTGCTGCTACTTGAACATAGAAGACCGGGTGCTAAAGTTGCACAGCAGGCATTAGCTGGCACCCAGAGAGGTAGCAGTGTGCACCCAGACACAGCTGGGCTGCCTCAGGCCCTGTCAAGGTGTCAAATTCCTCACAGTAAGACCAGATTCCCTCTGAAAAATGATCCTGTCTCACCAAAGCCTTTGAAGGAGGTTGGGGTTGCAACCACGGCACTGAGAGCTTTACTCTAGCAGGAGATCCTCATGGCTTCGGCTGTGATACCTCATACCGTAGTGGTGCTAAAGGCAACGAGAAAGGAACAGGAGAAAGAAATGAAAGGACTACGTGTGATGTTGCCGGTGAGGGGAGGCGGGAAGAGATGCTCTGTGTGTGTGTGTGTGCCGTGTCCCTTTAGATAATCAACCCTGGCTTGGGCTCTTGATCTGGCGAGTTCAGAGCCTGGGCAGGGACAGGGTTGGGATTCTCATTTCATGCATTTTGCTGGTCACAAGCTGGTTCTGCATATTAGGGAGGGAGAAACAGGGTTTCCTTTGTATGTGAATAATCTCTCAGTTATTCTTGAGGGAGAGAGAGTCTGTGGGTGCCCTGGTCATCAGTCACCGTCCAACCATTCTTCTCCATAGCAAAAGATTATTTTCATTAGACCTCTGTTTTAATACAGCTCTAAATACTGCTCAGTGGAACTGGCCTTGGGAGGTGCCTGTCAGGCCAGGAGAGGCAAGGAAGGGTGTTTGGTGACCACTTGCGTGGCTTTCCACTTGTGCAGCACATCGCTCAGGCAAATCTTGAAGCTATGTTGTGAGTGATTTCTCATACCATGAACTTCATCAACTTGAAACATAGGATTGAAGGAGTTCCTTCAATCATAGGAGTCTCACTGAATGATTCTGAATACTATTTCTTCTGCAGCTCTTTTTCTGCTGTCCTGGGTGTTCACCTCAATTCTTAATGTGCCCTACAACAACCTGTAGGAGAAGCCCTTCAGCACAGTGGGGCAGGGTTGTACTGCACTCGTAGCTTCCGCTCCCTTGGCCACTGTCTCATGCCCACAGGTTGCTTTGCCCTTGCTTTCCCCAAGCTTTTAATAAAGCGTTAGAGATTTCCTCCATTTTCCTCCCTCTCAAGAAAGAAGCAAAAATAAGTGATCTAAAATAGCCCATATGCACCTAGGGTAGAAACGGTCTGTTTAAATACTGCACGATGCCATGCAGAGCATCAGCAGCTTTGCTCTCACAGCATCGCCTAGGGATTAGCCAGTTTAGCAAGTCGGGGAAAACCACGAATGCTTCAATTACACAAACACCGGGAGCTGAATGAATTGCCTTGTCAGGCACACAAGTGGGGTTTCTGGGACGCCTGGTGTTACCGCGCTGGGTGTGTTGTCAGAGCAGCGGTCCTTGCACTGACTTACAAACTAACACCACTGTGTGCGTGAGCACACACAGGTTTCTAAATAGATCTGAGGAGAACATACTGCAGCTGAAATCTGCTTCTCCTCCTGCTTTCTGAAGTTATGTCAGGACCATTGATGGGCATAACAAGGGAGTAAATGTATTCGTAGGCTGGGAAAGAAAACCAGGTTTCTTTGTTCCCCGTGGTCTGGGGGAACAAACACTGATGGTGATTCTGCTATCTCGTAGTAAATGAAAAAAGTAAAGAGATGAGGGATTTTGTTTTGTCTCTTGAAATGGGTAAAGATAAAGGAGTGGCCAATAAAAATGCTACATTTTCAGTACACGTCAATTTAAACCATGTCTTGGGAGCGCAGTCTTAGCTTTTGCCTGGAGAAGCCTGCCTAGCCATTGCTCCTAGCATGAAATTCAATCCCAAATTCCTTATGAAAAACCCTTTGATAAGTGAAGTTTTTTTTCTTTTTTGAGTGGAAATCAGAGAAAAGTGAGAGAATTAATGTAAACTCTTGTTTCTCTTTGAAGGCACTGGCAACACAACTCTTAATGCTGATGTGTTAGGGCGCAGAGGCATGGGAATGGAGGCAATGCCGTGGCTGGGAGCTGCTCCTGCGCCGCCTTTGCCTCTGCCTCACCCCCCAGCAGCGGGGCAGGGTCAGGCTCTCAGTCCCGAGTGGGACGCAGCTTTTTCTCAGGGCTCAGGCACGCAGTCTAACTTTTTGGTGAACTTCTTGGCTTTTATTGTGAACACAAACTGCTTCTGAGGCACCTCTTGGAGCTGAAGTCCAAGTTGGTTTGTGGCTGTGGCTGCAGGTGGCGAGTCCCTGCTGCGGGACCTGGGAACCCCATTCTGCATCCTCAGCATTCGCAGCCTGCTGAAATGTGGGCGCTTTCGTTTTAAGTGGTGTTTCTTTAAACAATGGTACCAGATAAATGCTGGAAATGGGATATGACTGAAATTTCAATTAATATGACATCACCTCTTTGGCCATGCCATTTTCCTCATCTCCAAAAAAACAGTCTATTTGAAATAGCAGGAAATCTTTATTGAATTTGCAGTGGCTCCCTGTCATCTTACAATTAGGTGGTAAAACGCCCACAGGCTTCACATGGGTGTCCCTGCTCTGCCTTCCCTATTAGCGCAGTGTTGCACAGGTTGGCTGGATGGGAATAAATGGCCTGGATCCCGTGTTCAACAACAGGGATCACTGAAGGAAATGCAGGGTGATGCTTGCCACTACCATGTGGTTGCTGTAAGAACTGTTGTAGCCAAAACACAATTTCCACAATGTAGTGGAAAATGAAAGCTCAGCACTGTCTGTAGTGAGTCAGGGCTGCCAAACCTGGGGCTGGAGAAAACTGGATCGTCTTCAATTTAGATGCTGCAGGAGCCACCTAGGTTTGCTGGGAGAGGGGCAGTACGAGAATGTGTTTTCTGTCAACGTGGTGCTGACAACCGTGATGGCCTTTTACCCCTCTGGCTAGGGAGTGCTGCTCTCACTTCTTACAGACAGAGGCAAAGTATCACCTCACCTTTTACCTCACCAGAAAACTGGGTAAAAAAAAGAACAGCTACTTCAGTTTAAAAGGTGAGTTTGTGGGAAGGTGAGGAAACAGAAAGCAGCATTCTGCTCTGGGTCTCAGGCTTCTCCCCTGGCCGCTCAGCTGTGTGCCCTTTTCCTACACAGGAGTGAAGCTAAAGCAGACACTGCGGAGGGCTCCGTTTTCAGACAATGATGTAGTTAGCATTTATTTATCTAATTGCAAGAGAGAATGGTAACTGGGGACACCTTGGTGGGGTAACAGTTCACAAACAATCTTTTGTCATCTGATACTGGCTGCTGTGTAGGAGAATCAAAAATGGGGTATAAAGAGAGCAGCCACAAGTGCCTGCTGTATGGCAAAGGTGCGTGGAAGCTGCAAGCACTCACTAGGAGCAGACCCCAGGGACAACCCCCGCTTTGGCACCTTATTTCATGTAAGAGAGCAGGCTGATCTGCTCAGGAGCAGCAGGGTTGGGTGGTTGCTGTTGTCTTGATGCAGCACCTCAGTGACATTTACTGAAACGAGCCACTCGGTGCTTTCCAGGCAGCAGCTCCTGGGAGCTCAAGCATTTTGGAAAGAGCACTGCAGGAATCAGATAAAATCCCTTCACAGTCTCCTGGCTCTCATGTAAAATGAAGCTCCTGCATAAAGGTGATGGCCAAGCACTCAGGAAATGCTCCAAACACTCCTTGGACTGGGTATTAACCAAATTTGTGAAGAAGTCAAAGCAAGGGTGCCAGCATTAGATTTCATCAGACTTGGCCTCCTTCCTCCATGCCTGGTTCTCCATCTTGGACCTTGAAACAGGCCCTGCCACCATTTCCTGAAGAAGCACAGCAGAATCAGCTTCTGCCAGTGCCTGGAAAGCAATGTTTCTGCCAGCTAAATAGAGGAACTGCACTCTCTGGTAAATGTGTGCATCAGGCTGGTTGTATTAATCACAATGCTGTTAATATGTGGTAACCATAAGGTCATCTGTGTTTTGCAAATTTCTCCTTTAGTTTGGCCTCACAGCCATGGCTACCTGCTAGTTCGCTCGCTGGGCCAAGGTCCGGGGTGTTGAAGGAAGTGCCCGGTGGCCAGGCCACTTCCAGAGTGGTCCTCTGATGAGGGCAGCAGAGCTAAGGGGCTGCAGGCCCTGCTTGCTGGATACTATATACACATTGGCTTCCAAAGCAGAAAGGACAAGTTGCCATGCTACAAAGCTGCAAGAAGGAAATCCAAACGGATATGGGGAAAACCTCTGTTCACCTTGAGGGTAGTTAAGCACCGGGACAGACCGGAGGGGTTGTGACATTGCCATCTTTGGAGATTGCCAAGGACAAGTCCCTGAGCAAAGTGACCTTATGTCGAAGTCTGTCCTCCTCTAACAGTACCGATGACCAGAAAAGCATAGGTTCAGCACTCTGACTCTCCGTGGTGCAAGGGTGGATTTTGTGGACTATCAGCATAGCTCAGCCCCATAAAGAAACAATTTTGCAATTTCGTTTCACAAAAGCTGTGGGCTAGGTTGGAAAAATGCCTTTTGTGACAATACCACAGACATTAAATTTGTTATTGCTGACACTGGGTAATAGAGTAGAATAGAATAGATTATTTTAGTTGGAAGGGACCTCTAGTCCAAGCGCCTGACCAATTCAGGGCTGACCAAAAG
>NW_009210730.1:0-13830 GCF_000690835.1 Fulmarus glacialis
TTGCTGGCTAGGGTTAAACCACGACACTAGTTCAGATACAACTGCACAACTAAAACCAGGTCCTTCCTACTCAATGATTACCTTAACTGCAAGCCAGAAATCATCAAAGGTGCAAGCGGGAAACCACAGATGTTAATGGAAGCACTGAGTCACTCCTACTACCTCCTGCAGTGTTTGAACACTGTAAAGCCTGCACTGATAAATACCACTTTCTTGCTATGAAAATAGAGTGCGAACAGAGAAATAGAGTTTCTGAAATGCAAACTCTCTTACATTTAGATGATCACTACCACTTCTGTGAAGTCCTAAATGCTTTGAAAATCAACATAAGCAACCACTGAGCTTTAGAAGTTTAATAGCTATCAATACGTTTGGTGAAATTTTTCTAAAACATGAATTCCACCTTTTGTCACTAAAAGAACGTCCAGTCCAAACCAAAAAGGCTCATACACTTGGCCCACTCTGAATCTTTAAAGGCTATTCTGATAATTTGAAATTTTGGACTAAATAATACAATTAATTGCTGGCAGGCAGTTTATATACCATTTAGCCTAGAGTGAGGTTTTATGCTGAAGTTATAAATTCATTTGAAACAGAAAAAAAAATAACAGGGTGGAGCTATGACAAACAAAGCATTAGCCCAACTGTGAAACACTGAAAAGGTTGACAGCGTAGTCAAGTGCAAGCACAAACTATTTATTTGCTAATATACTGTAGACATTTGGAAACACTCCTCTCCTTGCTGTAGGTCAGTGCTCTGCAGAGGTTATCGTCACTGACCAAGCTCTTAGTAACATTTTTTGAGGCTATCGTAAAGGCAAGCAAGAAGCATGTGTTGATAAAGAACTGATTTGAAATGTCAGCCTTATGGGAGAAGGTGCCAACAGAGCTAGCTGGCTCTTTTTTTTTTTTTTTTTTTTTTTAACAAGTACAAGAGGATTCAAACCTTCCTGGTCAGGAAGCAAACCCTGAGGAAAATAAGCCAAAAGTCTGACAGGGCTGTGAACCTCATAGCCATAGCAATAATTTCGCAAATGACTAATAATAAGGAGTCGATAATCCAAAGGATGATCTCTCAAGTGAAGAGCACCAAATTACTTCGGGGAGAAAATCAATTATCTCCAATGCAGTTTTGTGGCTGCACAGCCTACAATATGCAAATGCACAGAAGTTACCATAGTCACAGAAACCTGGGTATCAAACTTAAAAGAAAAACATCCAAGGAATTTTACAAGAATCACTAAAAAAAAAATCCTCCTCATGAATGGGTGCATATCCGCTCTATTGACACAGCTACAATGTTATTCTAATATCTTTCATCATAAAGGCTGACAGCCATCTAGAGATGTCTGCGTCTATGAACGAGATGCTGCACTGTGGTGAAAGCAGAACACGGTGACTGGGTCTGGGAGGCAGTACAGAAATCAAATTATGCTCAAATACTGTGGGCAGATTTTTAACATCTTTTCTCTTGCTGAGTGGTGTCTTACTCCATAACTGGGTCACTGAAATTAATGGAACTACTTGCAAGTAAAACATTACTCAACGTGCCTTAGAGCATCAGAGTCTGACCCACAGTACATATTCAAATGTCACCTTGTATTTTAATGTATCTCAGACTTGAGGGCTTTTTAAAATTATTATTAATTTAGAAATAGATTCCTTACCGGGATCAGGCTCTTTTTTGTCACCAGAAGCACAAATGTCTTTAGAGAGACGTCTGAACATTTGGCCACTTGTTACTAAAAATCCCATTTCCATGCATGCGTAATCCACGTTCCCTGAAGGTTTTGAGAGCAAGGAGCTTGTTGTTGATGAAAAGGGAGAAGCGCAGCCTAAGGGCTGCTTGGGAACTCCAGATGGACCCTCCAAGGGGAGGGTGCGTTCCTCGAGCATCTGCTGGTGAGCCAGGAAAACGACTGACTGTATGGGACAGACCTCATTTACATTGCACTTAAATGTTGGGTTCGAGCACTTTGGTTAAAACACATTTAACTTTTGGATTTAAGGATAATAAAACACTACTATCCCTGTTGGGGGATAACTGGCAAAAGGACTGTATCAATTGTGCTTGGAACGAAGAGTTTCCCTAATTACAAGCACCACCTTTACGACCACACAAGGGAAACCTCTGAAAAGGCTGGGGAAGAAATGAGACAAGAAAAGTTTCTTCCAGAACAGCTTATTTAGGAGCAAGGATTTTTCTCTGCCTCAGTGTATCATCACTGGTATTTTCTAAAAATGGGAAGAGAATGGTGTCACTTCTGAGATGTCGAAAAGAGCTGAAAGTACTTGGACTCAAGCCATGGAGAGAGAGCAACCTAACTTGAGGGACATGGATAAGGACCTCCTGGCCTTATTGCATGATCTGAAAGAAGGGACAGACACTTCTCTTGGGGTTAAAAAAAAAAAAAAGCAGTGATAGAGTGATAGATCTTTGTGCCCCACAGATAAATTTCCCCAATTCTGGACAATAAATTTTTCGACATAACAGAGAAGATGGAAAAAGTATTTGCGAATTGCCTCAGTACTTACGGCTGTGAGAGACAGACTGGGGTTAAGACTTCACTTGGGGGAGGAAGTCTCACCTAATACCATTTCACTGTTTCTCAAGCTTATTCTGTGACCCCTTTTATACCTGCTGATAAGGGGCTCTTCAGAGACACTGCCAGTGAATATGCGGGGCTGAATAACACCTTCAGAGATAACTTCATTTAGTGTCTGAAGCTGCTGGGATGGGGCACTAAGCTGGAGTTATTTAAATATTCTTTAAAAAAAAAAAAAGTAACTCCTAAAAACTTGAATATAGACCTTAATATCACCTGTAGTGCTTTGCTGAAGTTATAGTGAGTTATAAGAAGCTGCTAACTTATCCAGTCCAAGATCCACTCCAGAATATGTACTCCCCAGGCCACATGCCACGAAACCAAAGATAGCCTCCAAGGATGGTTTAGGTCAGCCCATGAAGTTCTGGGCTTTCAGAAGCCCAGTGCATAAGCATGAGCACTAAACCCCCACTGAGGGAAGTCTTCTTTTTTCATTGGGTATAAAGTACAGCTGAGTGATCCTCAAAATAAACATTTATGGCAAAAAAACCAGTCAGTCATGGTCAAGACAGCCGGATGAGAACTACTGTAAGTAGCGGCTCAATTACACTCTTCACTCTTTTGGAGCAGCACCGAGTTATATACACTTGCTTGCTATAGTACATGACATGTTCTAATATTGAAAATATGTATATGGAAATAAATACTAACAGCAAGATGTAGAGACTACATACCATACTCCATGCCGCCGGGCACTCCCTTGCTTAGGCTCATTAGTAACAAGAATTACCACACTAGAGAAATACATTGGTCTCCCTAACATAGCAAGTGAAAAGAGCTGTCTCAGAAGGAGGCACTATGAAATATTTGCATATATGAATTCTGTGAAGGCACTTATGGCATACGTAAGCCTTAGAAAAGTTTTGTCCTAACACCTATTTTCTACAAGTTGGCCAATACTCTGCAACTTGAAAATCATTATCCTTTTATCAGCTTCTGTTCTTACTCTTATTGTCAACCCAAAAGTCCAGTCTGAGGCACCCACAACATTTAGCCTTTTATAAGATAGATCTCATCAAGAATTCAGTTCACCAGATCTTGACAAGAACTTTTTTTTTTTAAACTAGCATAGGGAGTATGTGTATATATATATAAAGATAACATGGGTGTTGGTTGCCTTAGTAACAGGATATTTCAGCCATTGTGTTTAGTATTTACTCAGCACTGGAAAAGTACACTATACTGAGAAGAAATGTGGTATTTTTATTCGTCTACCCCTGCGTATATGCCCATCAGCAGCAAATGCATGCTGTGTAGTTTGACTTTCCATTTCTGAGCTATGTGAAACCTCTGAAAAGAGAGCATGCAGAAATGAAACCAGGGCACCTGGTGCAATGTATTTTTGTTACAAGTATTTTGAGAGAAAAAACTGTTGTGAGAGTTTAAAGCACTAAAGATATTCCTTTATCTCACAATTATATCTCCAGCAGCAGAAGAGCATAAAAGCATTTCTATTCCATGGTTTCATATTCTGATGAAAAAATCTACAGAAAATAGTTATGAAAGAGGATATTTCTACAGTGCCAGTTTCCACAACTGTATTAATGTGCAGTACAAATTTAACAAGCACTGTTAAATGCTGTTTTACCTGACATTTCGGGGGTGGGGGGGAAGTGAGGGAATAGACATTTAAAGAGCTGTTTCAAAGCCTGCTTTAGTCTGGGAGAAGCATGGCATCAGTTACAGCTGCATCAATTAAAATGCAGGAGAAATTAGATAGAACAGATCCATTTAATTTTGGGTTCAGCCAGGATACCAAAAGGTTTATATCCCTACTTCTGCAAGCATGCCATGGGATTTTTCATCCTCCCGGCAAGACATCAGGGTTGCCTTTAGATGCTAAGCAAAAATCTACCACCTCCAACTGCCCAAGTCCTGCGAGGGTGCAGGGACGGAGGTTGGGCTGACTGGGGACAGAGTGCCACCTACCGCAGCACTGAGCCCTGTCCTTCCCTCCGGGGCTGTGCAGAGCCTGGCATCAGTTTGCTCCAAAATCACAGGTAAAACTCCCCTTGGCTTTGATGGATTTTGGCTCAAGCCCGAAGGACTGCATCAGGCCCTTCCCACTTGGCTAGCGAGATCCGACAGGATCACAGCATGCCAACGGTGGTGCAAGAGCATGTTGCTTGGGACCTTACTGTCCCAAAAGCGCAGGGCTGATGCTGGAGGAGACTTAACTGCATGAACTAACCCAGCAGCCTGTTTCTTGTGATAGTCTGGGCATTACCTCTTGCTCCTAGGGTAACCCGGCTATTGCAGCAACAAGAAATCCACTCCTGGGCTGCTCTCTCATTATAATTTCAGACAGTGTAAACCACTTCTGTATTATATCAATTTAATATCTGATATGGCCTCTGTCACGGTATTATATCATACCCTTACAGGATGATGGACTCCAGTCTAATATGGCTTTTCCTTCTCTAACTACTGCAGTCCTCTATCCATTTTGCCATTCAGATGGAACAGAGCCTGCTGAGATAGAAAAGCAGAATGTTATAGTCACACAGAATAACTTAAATGTAATGGCAGACAGAACATTTATTCTACATTAAAAAAGTAAGAGCTGGAAAATAGATATGGAAAGGCACAATGGTGGTGAGAGCAGGTTGAGCCAGACTATCCAACAAATGCAGCCTTTTTCTTTCATCATGAACTGTTTTCTCCCCAATCCTGACTTTCTCAATTTTGTTTAGCTCTAAATATTGTTGCATAGATGGGTTTGCAATGGACTTTTTGCTTAACTGCTGAAAATGAGCCAAGACTATGTTACTGGATGGCATTATCGTACTGTGCGCTGCACCCAGAGGGGCAGGCATGGGATTCACCCTGTTTCGTGTGCAGGGCTCTCCCGATGCTCTGCAAGCTGGAAAAGCTGGCGGTGCCACACAGCACGGGTGCGAGGGAGGTTGCAAAGCACCCAGCTGGATGGAAATCAGCAGCAGGAGGAGCAGAGAGGTGGATCAGTTTCCCAGCAGCGATCACTTCCTCCAAGGCATTTAAAATGTTTGTGTTTAAAAAGAAAATGGCTTTTTTTCTCCATTTCTTTTGCCGTCTTTTGGTATAGGATAGAGAAAGCTTCATGTTTCTGTTAAATGAGGAGGAAAAAAAGATAGATAATATACCCTGTTTAAAAGTGGCATAGAGACGGCAAGCTGATTTTCCTGACAGGGCCTCTATAAATTATCTCATTAAGATTATCGTAGGTTGCAACTAAACCACATTTTTCTTAGGACTGCCTTTTACAGGAAGAGCTCTGCTCCTAACTGTTTATCATACATTTGAGCTAAAATCTATCAATCTGCACTAAAAAAATTAAAGAGTTCTTCTGAGAACCAGGGAAAGGTTTCAGCTAGTGAAGCTTTTTGTCTAATGAACCTTCCAGAAAAAATAAATAGGCTTTGCTTGTCCTGCTCAGATTTTAGGGCCACGCAATCCAAAACTAAAATATATAAACCAGTCACACAGAAACAGGCTTATCCATAACATTCTTACCCACACACAGAAATCAGAACGAAGAAACGGAATGGCAATGAATTACTAGCACCCAGTGACTGCAGGTAACAGTCAACTCAATGTTATTTTATGGGAGATCTGCTGTACGAAAGCCAATTACCAAAGAGGTTTAACTGTTTGGCTCCCAATCACATATCCTTTGGAACGATCCGGAAATGCCATATTTTCCCTATATTGAGCCAGAATGTGTAATCCAACTTCAAAAAGCTGCATATTACTAACTGTGTCCATAAACAGCATGATATACAACTACTGTTTTGCTTTAAATGAATATACTAGCAACAAGGATGCAGGCACAGATCTTTCAAATCAGATTATTTATTACCACTGAAATTGCAAAACCTTTCTTCCATTTGTTTTTGTTTTATTTTGCTGATATGCATATTGCAGGTATTGTAGATGTGTAGCAGTTGCCTAATTATATTCTTTTTGAGTAGCACATCATTATACATCTATATCTATCCTACAGTTCTTCTGTCATACCTAACTGCTTCTGAAATGAAAGCATGGAAGTATACGGCAGACAGAGAAGGACAGGTAGCACGTTGTATTGTTCCTTGGATCCTTTTCAGCAAAGTGAGGGTGAAGTATTGATGTTGCATGATATGAACTGAATCTACATCTCCTTGTGAGAGAGAGGACAGCTACGGTGGGAGTAAACAGGTAAGGAAAAAAAAAGGGAGTAAGTCTGTTGTTCCTGCAGCTGAAGCTGTCAAGGTCCTTAGGAAATGGAAAATCTGAAAGAATCGACATCTGTCAGCTCTGCTCACTTTGGGACTGACTGACAGCAAGAAAAGAGCTATTATACTGAGATGGGAAGCATTTGGGGCTTCTCCAGAACATATGAAGAGATGCATTCTCTGTCCCAACAATTCAGCAGAAATTAATATACTTCCATTACATCTTTCTGAGATTGCAAAATCCCTCCCTCACACTGCTTTTTAATTGTAATTATTGGCACTGTAGGAGCACCTCAGCATGCCGACAGCCCCAGCCCCCTTTGTGCTATATGCTAAGAACAGCAAATAAAAAAAAGCAGTCCTGCCCAATGAGACTGTTTGCACATAGTCAGAAATGTTTCTCAGGACCACGACATAAACATACTGTTCCATTTTTATCAGTATTTTGTATTCGGTAAAAACATTCTGAAGCTTAAGGGCTCAGTGCCCACAAATATGATGGCACACAGATTTCACATATCTTGTAAAGTCTACTACTGTGCTGGTGTGTGCAAATGCTGATTTTTCAAATAGGCAAAAGCATGCACTTGTGTATCTGAGCAGCAGGACTGAGCCAAAAGCATGGCCATGAATTACTGGCTGCAAGAAAGGTGTTGAGGCAGTCCAGCAGACCTATACACAGCACAATCATTCAAGAAAGAGAGAGAAAGCTGGCATGGGACTTTTATTTTATTGTGATTGCACAGAAAAACTCATTTCTGCTTCTGTGGTTGGATCATTTTCCGGAGCAGTGCACACTTCTTCTAGAATGGCTCTAACTTTACAGTATCTGCTTCCAACAAACTACTCTCCAGGCTAAACAGACACTTGCTACTCACATGACAGTGCATGGGGGAGTGATGCTGAGAAAAGAAGACACGCTGCGGCTAACATCTTTCCTTGTCTTGTAAGAGTGATCTGACTAATGTCGGAATGATTCCATCAATATTGTCAGAAATAGGTTTAAGAGCCCTCCAGGTAGGTTGCAAGCCTTGGCACAGGCAACGACTAATGCGAAGTGGATGCCAATAGACCAGAGGTTCTGGGAAGGTACGAAGCAACACTAAGGACCTTGACTTAGGCTGATGACACTGAGCTTTCTTCTTCTGTGTTCTCAACATTTCTTTCCAGTATGGAAGAGGCATTGTGGGATATGCTGTCAAGTGCTATTGGTTTCACATATCGCACTCAGAAATAAAACCAAACTGAGTTTATATAATGCTGGATGAGCTTGCTCACATTTTAGTTGTATTTGAACTACGTATCCATTAAACTGAAGTATGCTACATATTTATACAATAATGACAACTCTGTTTCCTGCAGGACAGATATGTACTATAAAAATCATTAGGAAATGCCACTACCACTTTTCCCAAACAGCAACTGTAAATGAGGACACTTCTCTCCCATCAGATCTTTGCTGACCCTCCTTAATACAGATTCATTTCCTTAAAAGAATGGAAGAAGGCTGATGTGGTTGTGAACTCCCTGGAATGATGTTTGAGACATCTTGCTTCAAACTGTATTTGCCCTCCAGGCTTGTTGTCTACTCTTGAGCCGCTGAGCCACTGAATTTTTGCGTTCCTCCGCTTCACACTGTGTAAAGAGGAATACATGCTCTTACCTATTATTTCTCCTGTATACTTGGATTAGAAATAATTTGGGCCAGGGACTAGCTCTTCTATGAAAACAGGCATAGCATAGTTGCTCCTGGAGTACCGTAACACTATTATAAGTGATAACTGAAATAGATCTTCTGTGCCAGTGGAAAGATTCACCGTAAAGGCCCAAAAGTTCTTATCCAGTATACAAACCCGCTGAGGTACTGTAGGTGATACCTTCAGGAAAACAACAAGTGTAAAATAGATATTCTGATACTTTAGCCTTAGTATCCCACAAAAAGAAAAGCAGAACTTTTCTCTATCCACACATACTGCAAAACCTCTTCTCCTTTGCCTGGGGAGCTCGCTGTTAAGGCAGCTATATTTGAGTGCATTCCTCTGTTTATCCTTTTGTTGTCATTTATAATAGACAAAATCGACAAGCCTGACTGACATCAGTATGGATTTCATATACAAAGCAACAATGTAAATGAGAAAATGGCCTCCTGGGAGACTGCTAGGACTCTTGTTCATTATCATTATCACTATCACTATTCGTGCAGATGATGACACTCCCAGCCATATCCTCCTCCTTATGCTCTAGGTTGCACTTTGCAGCACCTCGTCACCAAACAGTTGTACAAGCAATCAGTTTTCCCGTCGCCTCCAGAGTTACTGCGGTATCGTTCCCCCTGTGTCCACACCGGACACCCGAGCTGAGCAGAAGGTGGATGATGTGCTCCAGACAGCAGCACGAATCCAAGCCAAGACATGATCCAGCCCCACTAACACAGGCTGCCGGTGGCTGGGGAGGATTTGGCCAATCCCACAGCTGCCGCTCAGCCGCTGGCCTTGCAACACCTACTCAAAATGGCACTCTGGTGAAGCAGGAAGAGAAACTTTCAGTTACCAGACCAGTAAGTGCCAAACCTGCTTTGTCTCTTCAATAAGAGGTCTTTTTTTTTTTTTCACACCACAGCAAGCTGTATCAGCATGCAGACCAACTGAAATTCAAGTAGAGAAGTGGGAGAGAGACCTGTGAAAATCTCATTTCTCTTCCAGACTGTTTTTCCTGGACATCTACTGGGTTAGGTTATACTGTTATCACTGCAACTGTATTCACGAAAGGGGAAACAGTAATTTCATTGTTAACCTCAAAATGATTTCACGAGGGTTCAGTGAAATGGGTATGTTAAAGCAATTAAATAAACTGTAATGAAAAATGAGGCACCGTTTTCATGACTTATGCCTTTCCAAGAATTTGGATAATGATTGCAAAAGGTTAATACGCTTTACATGAATCTGCAGGTATCTGTCAAACACGGAAAGCGGCGCGGGGAAGCAGCACTGCATGGCAGAGACATCTGCTGGAAGCTTCTCGCACTTGTCTCACGCCTCGTGGTTCCACTCTCTGGGGCTACGAATCCCCCCAGCAGCCCCAAGCGGCTCCTGCTGCCTCCGGCTGGGGAGCGGGTTTCTGGTGAATGAAGAAATCAGCACACACCTGCCTGGCGATGGCCAGGCAGCCACTCAACAGGAGCCAGAAATCTTTAAGCTATACGCTGGAATTTAAATGGAAACTTTTGCATCTAAATTGAAGGTTATACTTCTCTTCCAGCTGCCTGACATTGAACTGTCTGTCAGAGGAAGACTGGGCACTGGTGAAATCCTTCCCTTTCCCAACCATATACAGCAGGAGAAGATCAATGTTTTAATTAGGGAAAGGAACTATCAGTGAGGTTCTCTGTAATTTTGATGATGTGATTGCATTAAGGCTAAGAACCTACTTTTACCTACATTAAAAACTGAAAATGAGGTTTCAGATTCTAGCATCTAAATAAATTGCCTCTGTTTTCACAGAGACATTGACTACACTCTCCACCTAAGAAGTGGATCCAAATCCCTCTCCCCCTTCCTCTTTCACAGTGGGAAAACACAGTTTGATCACACTGGGTTGCTGGGATCAAACCATGTTTTGACTATGCCCTGGCCACCTGTGTTTTGGTTTCGGACACTGGCTTGAAAATTTTTAAGACAGCGTGGAAAGCACTCACTGAGTAAACCCTAGAAAGAGGAAGCCCTGTTTTGTACGACGGCAGAGAAGAGGATGCTTTGCAAATTCAATTCCCTTTTCTCCAAGTGCAGGGATACAGCTGATGCAAAGCATCCTGCAAATGAAAACGAGCTGTATTTGATTCCACACACACCGAATGCTTTAAGTATGTTTAGCACATCACAGGTCTACGGTTTGAGCGATAATCCCCAGTGTAGCAGTTTTTTTTCCCGCAGACACCAGTTCACATCTGATGGGAGACCGTTTTAAAACCAGCCTCTGCTCTTACATTTTAAGAACAACTCTCTCCCTCAAGCTACTTGCAGACAAAAACATGTTTACCTCCACCTGTCAAAGAACCGGGGGAAAAAAACAGCCCCTTGAAGGAAATTAATCCTTGAAAACCTTTTGAAATGTTATAAACAGCTTACTACCAGAGTGAATAGATGCACTAATAAGGATAAACAAGCACTTGGCCCAGACCCTCGGAGGGAGTTAGCTGCATACCCACCTTCCACTCAGGTCAGCGGCAGGCGAGCGTTGAGGGCCCAGTGGGTGGTCGCCAAGGGCCCGTTGATGCTGCACAGACAGCACAGCCCGGGTATCCAAACCAGCAGATACCAGAAGCTGTTCAGTCCTAGTAGCCCATGTCACCACAGCACCTCGCTTACCCTAATTCAGCTACAGCCAGTGAAGCTTTACCACAGCGACGGGCTTTTTAAAAGCAGTTGTATGAGTCTGAACTTGCGTTGCACACTCTCAGGTGAGGATGTTAAACATGGCAGTATGCGCCTTGCCTGCCATTACAGGGAAGTGGCTAAAGCACATTGTTTCCGGAACAAAAGGTCTGCCTTCCAGTGTCTGCCCCTAATCATGTTTATGTATTCCCCACAAGGCAGTATATGGGGCAGGGGCTACCCATAGCTTTCCCCTCCCAGCCAAACAAGCCTCTCCCTCTATTGACCGATTAATATTTCATTATTCTGTGCAAAATCAAGCAATTTTCTCCAGAAACACTGAATGTTCCCTTCTGCTTCTGAACAACCCACTGCTGGGTGTAGCACCCCCTCAGATAAAGGAAGAAAATGGAAACAGGTCTCACCCTCCTGGACGAGAGCTCTGTGAGGGTAGGTAAAAGAAGCTGATCCAGAAGACACTCTGGTAATGCCCAAAAAAGCAAGGACAAGCTCATCTGCCAATTTTGCAGATGCAAGAGAAGTCAGGCATCTCTGTTCAGAGTCCAGGAGTGTCCATGAGCAGGTCCTGATAGGTCATAGAGAAGATGCGGGAAAAAAATCAGGCGCTTCTGGACTTCATCTGAGCATCGCTGCTGAAGATCAAATGTTGCCTTCAAGAGTACGTAGGGTGGATCCAGCCTTCAAATTACACAAAAACCAAAAACAGCTACAGGGTGGAAGGTGGCTTCTGAAGGAGTTTCTGGCATGATCTACCTTTGCTGCACGGCAGAAAGCCTGCTGAGATGCTCTCCTTGATTTGACTCCCAGGCAGGTGGCCTGTTGTGCTGTGTAATTCTGCAGGGAACAGGCAGGCCTCCAGGGAGCCAGAGTCAGGTGGGAAGGCCTTGACTGATAAGCCAAATTCATTAAGCAGCTTTGTTTTGAAGAAATAGAATGGAAGCTATATAGGAAAGTGCATCTGAATTCTGTCCTTCAGCAAGTACGTTACCAAGTGATCCCAATGTCTTTCAGAGTTTTAACCTCCAGGATGAAAAGCAGAGCCTGGCCTATGCTTTAGAAAAGGATGAATTCTCTGAAATTAGGTTTTGTATCAGTATTTTTAAAAAACATCCCTACGTATCTGCATTCTGCATTGTGACATTTCAGATGCTCCCTATGTATTAAAGCATCTGGTTGCTATCAAATATCAAAATTATGAACAAACCCCAATTTAACTGTACACCCTGTTTTCACTAAATCTTTTTCTGCTCACCATCCACTGACAGTTGCATAAAATACAAAGTGCCTGCGCTTGAGTAACAGAAGTGAAGAAATACTGTAAACAATGATTACAAGTTTTCCCCCACTTAAATAACTTAAGAATGACCACAATTACAATGGTGTCACTTCAAGAAACATGATTAAAGTATTGAACTCTGCTGTATGGAAAAGAAATTAGTTAGATATGTAATTAGAAAACAGTCAGATCATGAGTCATTAAGGAGGCTGAATGGTTTAACCTTCTCTTCCCTTACCAAGGAGTTTCCACCTTCTCATGCAGAAAATAAACCACATCACTATGTTAACAATAAGTGGAGGATGCATACATTTTTTACTATTAAAGTGGTGCCGCTTTTTGCATGAAAAAGAAGCTTGTAAAAGAAACTCCTGGGAATTACTTTGGGTTATGTGTCCTTCCATCAATTAGGAGAAATAGAGGTGCTAGAGATGGTAACTGCAATAGAGCTTAGCCAAACTTTTCTTCCACTGTGCTATTTGTTACTAGCTATTCATTTATGAATTTTTTCTATTAAAAAACATCTAACTTAAGCAGCATTAAGAAAACACCAGATTCTCACAATTAATTTCTGCCTGAAATGGAAACCTGATGTGCAACAACCTGAAAATCTGTTACTCCTTATGAGAGCAGAGCTTAGCAGAGGGACAGCTGACAAGAAGCAAAACCCACATTGTACATCATGTTGTATTTCTTGGATTAATTGCTACTTCTGCTCCTCCAGGATACATTTGAGGGGCAGGTTTCGTCTGCAGAGTTCTCCTTACTTGGTTAAATGTCAGATGGGCAAGAATGAAATCTCCCCTCACCATTGATATGAAGAGGTAAAAGCTGCCATGGCCATCTCACTGTTGAACCATTACATTCAAAGAACACTGTTAAGCTGCAAAACCGCATCAGAGCACTTCAGGGAGAGGAGATGAAATGTTTTTAAAAGGGAAAGTGTAACCTCAGCGTAGGAGACCCTGGTGCTCTCTCCAGAGATGGCATGAGAGAGAAGATGAAACACGAGTACTCTGCTTCAGCGTAACGTGTCGCATCAAAACCCCTTCCCAGGTCCCGGACGGTCTCGGTCTGTCGCCAGGACAGGCACCGGCAGTAAGCGTCAGGCCCCTGAGCAGGGGGCTTCCACGGCTAAGTTCTCTTCCCCACAGCCCCCAACGCTTTTCCAGAACGCCGCGGCCGCAGTGGCCCCGCGCTACCGATACCCGGACCCATGGCTTCGCTTTACTGCCAGTGTCTGCCCCGGGGCTGGCAGGGCAGCTGCGCGCCTCGCCTTAGCGAAAGGCTGTGAAATACGAACGCCAGTAATAATATGTTAAAATTAAAAAAAATAATAAATGTTATAATTCTTTTTAAAGGCC
>NW_009210731.1:0-13991 GCF_000690835.1 Fulmarus glacialis
CTTGGTGTCATCTGCAAACTTACTGACAGTACACTTGATACCCTCGTCCAGATCATTGATAAAGATATTAAACAGAACTGGCCCCAATACTGAGCCCTGGGGAACACCACTTGTGACTGGCCACCAACTGGATTTAACTGCATTCACCACAACTCTTTGGGCCTGGCCATCCAGCCAGCTTTTTATCCAGTGAAGGGTACGCGCGTCCAAGCCATGAGCAGCCAGTTTCTCCAGGAGAATGCTGTAGGAAACGGTGTCAAAGGCTTTACTAAAGCCAGGTAAACAACATTCGCAGCCTTTCCCTCACCCACTAAGCAGGTCACCTTGTCATAGAAGGAGATCAGGTTAGTCAAGCAGGACTTGCCTTTTAGTTTGGTAGTGTAAAACAGCAGTGAAGCCTTTCCATCTACCCAATTTTAGTGCCTAAGGCTTATATAAATCTTCTCTCCTTGTCCTCTTCACCTCTGTCATGCACCGGGTACCCAAAATTGCTATGCTATGTATGAAGTTCATGGGTAGAATATATCCATGCTCTAAATACTCTCTGCTCACAATATAGAAGAAGTATTCTAGGAGTTTTGTCATGCAAGATTGTGCAAGTACGCAAGTGGAACTGGCAGCAATTTATGGCCATGAAGTTTCAAAAGTACAAGAGACCAGAATGGTACTACCCCATAGTCAATAGTAGCGGAATCCAAGAGCTGGCCCAAGATAAAATAACTAACATTGAGATTATCCTTGTACACATGTAACCAAATCCATAAACAAATGGCAGTGTGCCACATGTGTTGGAAACTACTTCTTGATATATTTCCTTTCGTGTCCTCAAAATTGCAAAGTTTTTGGTAATTGCAAAAGTAATGGAAATCCCAAACAGTTCATTGTATGTCTTTTACTTAATTGCCCGATTTGAAGCGAGAATATATTTTAAAAATCCTTTTAAAATTTCATCTGGAATGTCACAGGCATCCCACCTCCTCCTTAACACTTTACATTCTTCAGCTGAATGCTGAAGAACAAGAACATATTTTCTCACAGAGTCTTTATGCTTTCATAAATGGATGCAGCATGATTGAAAAGTAACAAAGGATGAAACAGCAAAATTCAGTTGTCTTTTGTGTACACAATAGCAACTCAGTATGGTAAGTGCTAGTATGGCCCAGATCCTAGTAGCTTCCTCTGGGTGTATCCTAGTTTGTGCCCTAAATGTGAAAGTATTTGTCAGACTTAGATTGGTGTTTTTATTTTTAAAACCAGTCTTTCACTACTCAGGGAGAAATTCTTAGAAGTGGTCATGATTTCAGTGACCCAACTGTTACAAGAAACCACTAACAATCATGATGTTGCCATGTAGAAAGGGGGAAAATATATATACTTGTAATGGCATAGATTTAAATTTCAAGTTATCAAAATGTTAATTTTGGTGATGTGTCTGAATCTGTCTGCAGTTAGGGCAGAAAATCCATCGATTCAACGGGCACCCGAAAACAATGAGCATTGATTGAAACAAATTCAGCTTCAATAAATACACTGGATTATACTGTAAGCTTCAAAATTAAATCCTGTATTTTATCTAGCTACTGAGATTTTAAAGAAAATACTGAAACCATAAACCAAGTGCAGTAAGAGTTGGCAGGGGGCACAAGCACTACCTGCAGCACATTTGAACACTCATTTAAATTGCTGACTGTTATTAGATACTGAGTGATGATGATTTAAACATCTATTTTATCAACTACTACTCTCCAGTGAAGGAAAAGCAGCATCATATCATTAAGATGCTCTAATCTCCTTTGCAGGATAAGTCACATTGGAACTATATTTAGGTCGATGAGATAGACCTCTTTATTTCCATTCATTCCAAGTAAAGGGTAGAGAAGACCAGAATGACTACTGGGATTTCTGAGCATGAACAAAATGATGTTAGTATGTCAGATTTGTTCTAATTCTAGTCACATAACTATTGCTGCCTATGGCACACATAAAAAAATACCTTGTGCATTTAGTCTAAGAATGACAGGAAGAATGCTGAGAGAAAGATACAAGGCTGTGTACTTCCTAATTATAACGAAAACAAAACAGAATTAAAGAGCACATCTGAAACATAAAGATCAGATTCTGATCCTTTTCTGCTAGAGATCAGATTTATATCTTTTTTTTACAAAAAATCAGTGAGTAAAGAATTATTTAGTTTGCACGTCTTGCTCTACCGTAAGAGTAGGCACAGATCCAAAGACTAGCCACATACCCAAACTTCAAAATACCCATCTAAAAACAGTTTCTAATTGTTTTTCCTTGTCACTTAAACAGGTCTAGTGAATTTGCAGACTTGTTTTGCTCATTGATAGAGAAAGAATATTTTCCCTTTACACAGATGAAACCAAGTGAAGCAAAGGACAAAAAGTGGAACATTTTATTACTCGAAAGGTATTTCATAATTGTCTGAAGCATTCCAATTTAATCAAACCCACCTAATGTTATTGGTAGCCCCATCCAGTGTTGATTTAATCAAAGTGATACAGAGCAGTTGAAATCAGGGCCTGGTTCAAGTAGCTTCCTCAACTATAATTTATTTTCCTAGAAGCTGGACATATTAGTTTCACACACTTTGACACTTCTGATAATGAAAACATCAATAGCTTGGTACAGTTGTAATGAACATATGAATAAAAGCCACAGCATCATCCTTTTTCTCTGTTACAGGTACCTGGGGAGACTGGGCTACTTCTGAGTGGGACACAAGAATCTGATGCCAACACAAAGTTACGCAACTGGGATGGAATAACCCCATGCAGCCCAGGCTGGGCACCGCTGGCTAGAACGGACCTTTGCACAATGAGACATGGGGATCCTGGTGGACAAGCAGAATGTGAGATGGCCGTGTGCTCATCCAGCAAAACAGGCCAATGACACCAGCCTGTGTTAGCAAGAGTGTAGCCAGAAAGCTGAGGGAAGGGATCTTCCCCCTCTATTCAGCATTTATGAGATGGCATCTGGAGTAGTGTCCAATTTTGGATTTCCCAGTATGAGAAAGGCATTGACGTACTTGAGCAAGCCTAGTGGAGAGCCATCTATATGGGCAGTGGACTGAAACATGTTATGTACTAGGAGAAGGTGGATGTATTCAGAGAAATGGGTTTGGGAGAAGGCTAAGGGTGGCTCTTATTGCTGTCTTCAACTGCCTGTTCAGAGGGTAGACTTAAAGTCTTAGGGGTGTACACTGGTGGAACTGGAGGCAATAGGAAAAGTTGTAAGAATGGAAATTGCCATCACATATTAGGAAATTTGTTTTCACCATAGAAGTTGTTAAATACTGGGAGAGGTTGTTTAGAGAGGCTGTGAAATCTCTGTCCTTGGAGATATTCATAACTTGACTGGACAATCTTCTCAGCAATCAGAGCCAGATCTAAACTGACCCTGTTTTGAGGGCAGTGGGGTTGCACGCAATGATCTCCAAAACTCCCTTCCAGTTTGTATTATTCTATGTTTCTATGATTGCGTTGGATTACATCCCTAGTTTGATGTCTGGTTCTACTGCAGATATACGATATGACCATCAGCTTTATTTCAATCATTGTTTTCACATAAACTGTAAAGAACACTACTTTTTCTGTCAGTTTTGTCTCACATTGTGCATGTTTTTGAAGTATGGATTTCTGACTTTAAATTTGGGGATTACCAACTAGAACGCAGTTGAAATAATGATTCAAGCTTTTCTATGCTTCTCAAAATTTGATTTGGGGCCAACAAGAACTATCAAGATAAAAGGATAATAACAAATTACTGACTTCTTATCTGTTCCATTTGGCTAGGTATCTATGACATATCTAACTTATTTCCATTTTGGTTCTAATATTTGTTTTGAAATAACCATGACCAATGTGTTATGAAAATCATGCATCTGCTTCTTAAATTCCTATTACTGTACTACATATTCAAATGTTAAGCTTAAACCCTAGATCAAGTGATTTATTCACTATATCCTCTGACTTGCAAAGATGTATTACATATATGTAATGAATAAGCAAGAGCTACCTAATAAATGGAGTTGAGATCTATTAAATATCATTAACAGTTACTGTAGAAAAAGTAGTGTAATCCAGTAAATAGCATATAAACTGAAGAGATGGCACAGGTTCTATTGTGGTCTCTGTCATATTTTCCTATGTAACCTTTTTATGCTAACTACTCCCACGTCAATGTGGTTTCCTAGTAAATTTTAGCCCTCTCTCCAAAATTTTTTGCTATCTATTAATTATGTGTTACCCAAATAAGACTAGGTATGTGGTATCAGAATTTACACAAAATTTGAAGATTATGTCAATCTGCAACATCATATCACATCCAAAAAGCACAACAGGATGCCTCCCTTCTCAGGTTATTCTTTCTCTTGTTCAGAAAAAAAAAAACTATTAGGAAATATGTATTCAGTTCAGTATGCCTCAAAAGTGAAAAAAATAGATTCAATGAGGAAGGAGTAAGGTAAGACAATAGGTGAAAGGAACAACTGGTTGAGGACAGATCCTCTAGAAAGATACAATAGAAGCAATGGGTAATTTACAACTAATACTATCAACAGAGTTTAGCCTCTTCATCTTCATGGAATATTTTCAGGAAGGTTGTGATATTCTAAAAATACTTCCTTACTTACCTGATCTAAAATTCACTGAAGTTAATGGAAAGATTTCTATTAACAGGGACACCATGATTGTTTTGGGAGGTAAGTTTGGCTCTATGGATTGGACTCAAGGAAACCTCTGCAAATAATAGAATTTATAAAAAGGAATGGAAGGGTTATCTTCTAAGGGTCATTTATGATTGCTGTGTCCCTTCATAGCAAGTCAAAATAAATACTACTAATTTCTACTAATATACAGTATTTTTACTTGGAGATAAGTGGTTTATGCTGTATGTCATGCTACATTCTATGCTTGCTATACTCTGTTTTTTATTGTGGCACAAATGCTTGCTTGTAGAATTTTAAACTTTAGTTTCTACTAAATCATGTTAAGAGTTTGAAAGATCTTGTGCCAATAAAGCTCAGTTCTGTAAAGTTGCTACGAAAGGGATATGAGCTTGGTTAAATGCATTCATTTAAAGACCAGACAGGACATTTACATGAGGAGTTCTTACACCGTTATCATTATATCCATTCTCATTTGGATCTCTATTATATGATCAAGGAGTAAAGTTGTAAGTGTGTTAATTACTTTCATGATCATATGTTCATCTTGAGTGTTTCTTCAATCTGAAATACAACATTCAGAAAGATGCTTTGGTTGAGAGCACTCGGTAGTACCAGAAGTAAAAGTAATCTTCAGGAATCAGTGATATGAACATGAAGGTTAGCTATCTATTCTTTAAGTTTGGGGAACCCATGTCCTCACTCCAGCCATAGGCAGTGGGATGCTCAGATCCAGGCCACCACATGTCCCCGCCTTGTGGCAGTCAGTTGGGTCCCACTTTGCTTTGTTGCTGACACGCTCCTTATGGACCAGTACTCTAAAGTGTGTCAGGGTGCACGATCAAACACTGGCGTAAAATCGTTTGTAATGTTTAATTGCTAGGACTCTCCCTGACACAGCTTTGTTCAGTACCAGCCAGCATTCTCAAAATGCTTGGGCGTGACATAAGGTACAACATTGGGCAGGGATAATTCTCATCAAGCAGTATGAGCCAAGGCTACCTCTAAAGGGAGGAACAAAATCTAACCCTATAGATGTGGATCCTGCTGTGCCAGAGAAAGGGTTTTGTCTATTTTGCTTGCCTTGACAAAGCCAAAAGGAGGAGGGCTTCCTTTTTTATGAACTCTCCAAAGGCAATGTCCGTATTTTTCTGAGATCTTCTCATCTGCTAAATAATGCTCCAACACAGTAATTTCAGTATAAATGAAAATAATAATTTCGTGTGCCTTTACTAATGAAGTAAAATGCTAATTTTACAAGTGAGTTATAAATAAGCATTGCTCCAAAATTTCCAAATGAAATATTCATCAGAATTCAACATTATAGCAAAATTAGAACAGTAATATTGACTAGCCACAATTGAACACTAATTGCTAGTCACATTGTGATGGATGTTTTTTGTTATATACATAATTATATGTATATAATGTGCTGTAGTACTACTTTTCTGTAATGAAGAGTCTCATTTTCTGGAGTAATACATTTATAACTTAACAGTATGAAAAAGCAATGTATTGATTATTTTAAAATCGTGGCAGAATTCTCCCCTGTGACTAATTGTGTGGCCTGATATTCTTCTAGTCTTACATACCTCTGCAGAGCTCCCATGAATCTTTAATCCCCTCCTAACTCAGTGATGCCAGGATCACTTTTCATCATCACATCCACTCAGCTGAATTCCAACGATCTCCACAAAACAGAGTATCAAAATATATTTCTGAGATTGATTGCTTTGCAAGTTATGAGCTATAATAAAAGAACATTGTTTCATTACCTCACACACTCTTCTTAAAGGGTTTTCAAACAATATTTCCTCTGATTCTTTCAAATGTTTGGGAGTATAGCAAGGTGGGAAAATAAAAGCCCTTTCAATTTCAAAATAGATCTTTTGGAAAAATTATTTCCATGAAACTGATAAATTTTAATAAGTTCTTTCATTGTAGAAGTATTTCACTAAAACTGTAAAGAGAAAGGTTTCTATACATAATATGATTTTTTTTTTCCTCTTTGATCAGCATTATCTGTTGCTGGTCATAACCTTTCATTTATTATTTAGTTATGCAGCTTTTTCTCCCCCATTTTTTGTTGAATTTTTAGCACTGTATTATATTTATACTTTATGTTAATGCATCTTGTCCATAAACTTTCTTTTCTGTTTTCACGTAAACTTCATTGTTGTTTTCTTCACTGTTGCATTGCTTGTTCCTTCTTCATGATGGAGAGAAGTGCAAGAGCAATGCAATTTTAGTTTCCATCTGTTCGCTATATCTTTGAAACCAATAATTTTTAAAATTAAAATTTTCATTTTCATAATGCTATATTGGTTTCTTAAGTCTCTTATATTGGAAATGAAAGTATTTAAATTTTAAAAATACAGATTTTTTGCAATTATTTTTAATATTTTATGATGTATTTATTATAATGTCTATATTTTCTAGAAAACAAACCATATTAAATTATGTAAAATAGGTATTTTATATGTTGTATATTTTATTTTATAGAAAAAATACATAGTGATAACTAGCCCTGATGACTACTCCTCTCTCGCCATGTTAAGTCTACCTAAACCTCTTATTTCTCATTTTGATTGCCACAACTTGACCTTTGATTATAAGACAATATGTGGCAGTTACCTTCACAAGTAAAAATTTATTATCAGCTCTTGGTACTATATTTGGAAATGGTAAAGCTAAGAAAATGCAGCATAACTCTTTACTGAGTGATATAATACAGTTGGTGGAACCCTTATTCTGAGAGGCAGCAGGAAAAACAAATTGAGAGAAGAATATCAAAAGAAAAACAAACCATCAACAAACTCATAACTTCGTTCAGGCAGGTCTGCAGGAGGTGAGAGACAGTACAGAACTTCACTGAACCTAGGAGAATTACCCATAAGTTCATGATCCCCCTTTACCACCTGGCTAGCCATCTCCTGGTGGCAAGGCAAGTAGTGTATTCCCTCCATGCCGGCTCATTGCAATTGACCAGCATGGGATATGGGAGCAGTTGACCCCAGTTCCTCCTCTCTGTGCTGCAAACTAGACCGTGTATGCATCAAAATGTGCATATTATGTGAGCAATAGAGCAAAACTTGTAGGAAGAAAGTGCAGTATACTGAAGGTTTATATTGCAAGGCAGCCTGCCTTCACAAATAGATGCAAATCCCCCTTTCTCCTTTTTTTCCTCCCCTTTAGCTCCTTTTTTCTTGGTTGTCTACAGAAAAGTCCAGTTAAAGATATTCTCTGTATCAAGAACACACAAAAGTAACACACTACTATCTACTGAATTATGCCATACATGAGATTAAAACCAGAAACAAATCCCAACATTTCTTCAACTTCGACATTTCCTGAGACATTTTTATTAGAGCTACAGCTAATAAACAAATTTTTCGATATGGGGCAGTGGACCCTGAAAGCATGGTCTGACCAGATGGGTACAAGCATACAGACAAATAAATAATTCAAGATAAATGAGGCTTCACGGCCCCTGCAGGAAATGAGTGACAGATCTCATGCTCAGAGCATTAACATGACATGAATTCAAAAGGCTGAAATTTATGTGGACCGTTAACACTGCACACATGTGCACAAACACATGCAATTTCTTAATCAGTCCTGGCTCTGTTTTCATGTACCAGCCCCAGGTCAGAAAGGGTGAATGCTTCCAATCAATATTCAGTTGTTAGAGTAACAGCCATGTCCGTTCTGGATGGCTGAGTGGGTGAAAACATGTTTGTTCTACTTAATGTGACACAGTCCTGTCAAATTAACAACCACGACAGCAGAAGCAGGCTTGCTTAATGGGCTGAAGTCAGTTCCACAGAGAATTTATTATCAACACTCAACCAATAGATCTGAAACCTCATTACTAAAGGTTTATTTGCAGATAATAACTAAAGGCACACTTTATGTACACAGGCATTGTCTGATTTTAAAGATACAGCATGCTACTCTACTTAGTAAACAGATTGTCTTTAAATTGACATAACCTCAAGACAACATCTGTATGTTATGTGAGTAGTAGAGTTATTTAGTCAAGCCCCTGTTTGGTTAAACTACAATAGGTACTAACCTTGTAAATGCAAAGAATTTCTTTTTCCTGCTGTGTGTCAATGGTAACTGTAAAGGATATGCAAGAAAGCTGACCCCCAACATTGCGAGCCCTAATCAGGGTCTGAACCACAAATTTTAGCTCCCCTGTGTATTGCTAGAATGGAGTAACTGAGGGTGGTTACAAATCAGCTTCAGTCTGGACCAGCTCTTTGCCACAGACATGCAGAACTCCTTGCCATGCAGTGGTAAAACTCTGATAATCGGATTACCAGATTCTTTTCCCTTTTCCATTCCTGTGAGAATGATGTCTAGGGGTAATAGACAGCAGAGTCAATCACAATCATTCAGAAAAACTCCTTTTAACCAGATATGGCTGGAATTTGTCTTACTTGACAGCGCTTGATGCTCAGCTATGACAGAATAAACTTTATTTAGCTTCTCAGGTAATCTACTTGTACATAGGAAAGGATTTTTCTTTACCTGACTCCTAAGAGGTGGATAGAAAATTTTGGATAGGAATTTCATACTTACTCAGTATTACAGAGTCTATATTTTATGAAAAATATTTTTACTGGTAGTTGGCATAGGATTAATAGTTTTCTGTTTCCCAAATTAAGTATTCTTTTTCATATGGAAAGCAGTGTGCTGTTGAAATGGTGATGTATCAGACAGAAATCCAGCTGGGTTGGTAGGAGGACCTTGCAGTGCTAAAGGAGCCCATGTCCATGATCTTAGCACAATCGCAGCACAGGCTGTGCGCCGTCAGCAGAACTGAATTCTGCTGCTATAAGGATGTGGCGATGCAGCCCAGATACTTCTACTACGCAAAAGAGAGAGGAAGAAGAATAAAGACAGAGCTGCAGAGCCGGGTTTACCTTTCTTATGGGAATGGAAAGGTGAAGATGGCAACTGGTATTTGTGGGGGAATCTTTTTCTTCCCAAAGGGTATCACGGCCAGGCTGGCCTTCTAGAGGTCTCAGCATTTTGCTCTTAGCTATCTGCCGCCACAGCCAAACGTTTACCTTGCCTTCACGTAGAACTAGCCCTGGGCATTCCCTTGTGCAAAGGACAATTTTACATAGTTCATAGCCTTGACCATTCCCGGTTGATTTCCACTGGGAAATCAAAATTCAGCAGATTGCAAGATTAATTCCCTGTCACATTTCAAAAAACATACTGTTAACTACAGAAAGGTTTAGAAATTCATATGGGAAATCTTGATATTAGTGTACCTCCACCTGACATTGCTCTCAGTAGTTCTCATTTTTGCTTCTAAAAATTGTAGATTAAGTTAGTAATCCAACACTAAAAAATCAACCAAAATGAAAGTTTAATGGAATAATTAGTTTATGAGAAGATCTAATAAAGGAAAATGTTAGGCCCACATATTAAATTCTTCTGTAAGTAGGTTTGAAGGAAGTGTTTCATGAAAATTATTCAATAGAAAACCATCCAAATTGTTCCACAGAAAATTTTATGTTTAGTTATTTTTATTGTTATTATTCTACAAAAAGGGTCTGCTTTCTATAGAGAGCTCAGAATTTTGACTGAAAAAAAACTTAGATGCTTGAGAATGAAAATATTTTGGCTGCAGTTGAACATCCTTTGATTAGGAGATGCTGCCACCTGAGAACTATAGGATTTGGAATGCAGGTGTTTGTTCTGTGCAGTAGTGAGGAGGATAAGACAGAAAGATACAGACCACAGTTAGTGGTCTCTGTACTTACCTAGGAAGAGCAGAGATATGGCCAAAGGGCCTGTAAGAGGTCTACGGTTATTCCAATTTCTTCATACATTGGAATAAAACTGCTAAAATATTGCAGTTCTGCAATGTATGCTAAATCAGGTATATTTGTGAAATCTCACAAAATTTAGTGATGGAAAACTAAGGTTTGGGAAGGTTTAACCCACCTGTGTCTCACTAATATAGTTTGTGTTTCCATCACATAATTTGTTTTAAATACAATTTTTTATAATAAAACAAATTAATTTAATTAATCAATCAGCCAAATTAATCAGTCAAAGCTTTGGCAGCATCTTGAATTCACCCCTAACAACAGTTAATGAAGAAAAGCAAATAAAACTTTATTTCAGAAATAAAGATAATTATTCTAACATTTGAAAGAACTCCCTAAGGATTTTTCCTTTAAATTTTTGCTGTTAAAAGTTCTTATACCTCCTAAATCCCAGTTTAATTATCTCTTTGCTTGCCAGACCCTGGAAGACATACTTGAGTCTATTTTGTTCAATTTATATTTGCCTTAGAGTTTTTCAGCAACACACCCCCACTATCTGTCTGCTGGGGAGCTATCAATACTGCCCATTGCATTCAAAGAGAAGTCAGACAGGAAAAAAAGAAAAAGAAAGAAAAAAAAAACCCCTTAATCTCTCTGATTTGGGACTTACTGCTTGAACATATGGAGGTGGGCACAGTTCATGTCTGCATTTTAGAGTTAGCTTTCATTGTTGAAGTGTAATCCACACCCAACAATTTGCAGCTTTATATGTCTCATGCTAAATTTCCAATTCGACAGGAACCCTTTTAAGTGAATTTAAGATTTAGGAAGGTGAACACGGGAAAATGTAGCAGACTTGAGGCAAAATCCTGGTCTCATGAACTCAGTCAGATTTTGTTACTGCCTTAGGCAGAAACAGGTTCTAATCCGTCTGGTCTGCCATTTTCTCTTGTTGTGGCCTCAGCTGCATCCCTTGCCAGGCATCATAGCAACAACAGGCTGTGATGAGAAACCGTTGAATTAAATGGAGAGCTTCAAATAGCTTAGCCAATAGGTAGAAAAATAACACCTTGGGATTTCATCACGAAAATGAATGATGAAGTGCAAAGTGTCATGAAACGGGCTGGGAGAGTGTCTATTTTGGAGACAAGGAAGCAAAAAAGCTTGCTATTCTGTGACATGTGTCAGTCAAAAAGCAGGAACTTTTTAAAGAGATGACAGATACTTGGATACCTCTGCCTGGTAATAAAATCCTCTAAATCTATCAGCACCAAGGAATCAGCTAGAAACAAGATGTAATCATATCACCTTCTCCTTAAAAAAAAGCACAGGGAGTTTGTAGGATAAGAGTATAAACAGCGTAAAATTAATGTGCATGATTAGACAGTAATTTTGCTTAGTAAAATATTTTCTTATGTCATGTCTAAACTGATGTATTCATACTAGGATTGGCTGCATTATGAAGAGTGTTGCTAGCAGGTCAAAGGAGGTGATTCTTGCCCTCTGCTCAGCACTGGTGAGACAACTGGAGTGCTGGGTCCAATATGGGCTCCCCAGTACAAGGGAGACATAACTGGTGTGAATCCAGTGAAAGGCCACAAACATGGCTGAGGGATTGAAGCATCTGTCACACAAGGAAAGCTGAGAGAGCTGGGGTTGTCTAGGCTGGGGAAGGTTCTTGGGGGATCTCATCAAGGTAAGTGCTGGTGTGGGGGATAAAGAAGAGGGAGGCAGATGCTTCTTGGTAGTGCCCAGTGACAATGGGCCAAGAGTCAATGGAAAGAAATCACATGAAATGCCATTTAAACTTAAGAAGAAACCTTTTTACTGTGAGGGTGGTCAAACACTGTAACAGGTTGCCCAGCAAGGTTGTGGAGCCTCCATCACTGGAGATATTCCACAAGTTCCTGCTGTAGAGAGGGTTGGGTTAAATGATTTCCAGCGGTCCCTTCCACACTCAGCCATTCTGTGACTGTGTGATTTTGCAGGGTAAGTCTTTAGAACCACCTTTCTGTATAACTGCTATTGCAGGAAGGAGGCCCGGGTTAGACACAGACTGCACCGTGCTCAGTCCAGGTCCTGAATTTAGATGATCCCGGGTTCAGAATCTCCTGTCACATGGAAGAAGTTGTCTGCTCCTTAACTAGATGGAGACACAGAAACTCCTGCTATGCAGAGGATGTTAAAGCAGCACAAAAGAAAGTTGGATTAAGTAAAATGGGCAGGGGTTATTTGTAGAGGAGTATCACTGACACATTTCTGAAGGTAACCACCAGTCTTAGAAGACCTAGGAAGCATATTAAACTAATTTAATTTAATTTTAATACAGAAAAGAATTGCCCCTGATTCTTATTTACAATGTATCAGGTTATAATTGTTTAGTTTTTTCTTCTTTCATATATCTTTCTAAAGGCTGGCTTCCCCTCTTGGCTGCTTCATATCAAAATAAGGTTATAAACCTCACAGCTGTTTATTAAGTGCAGAGAGCACAGGTGTGTATCAATTTCAACAGTCACATAGGACAATTTTCTGGCCCATAATACATGGATTCATTGAATGTTGGCAGGAGATTGAAAGGGGAAATGGAGGTTGTACATATGTAAAAGAGGGTACTCGGAACAGACATCTGCCATCCTTATATAGATGTACAGCATCAGAGAAAAACAAGACAATGCAATGTATCTTAGGACATCTGTGCTGAAGAGAAGGAGCTCTTAAGAACCCCATCTTAAGCTCTGAATGCAAATTGTTTTCTCAAAAAAAACCACTTTTTGCCTTCCCTAACATCACAACTTATCCCTTGGAGCGGTGAAAAGCAAGGGCCGTAGCCAAGCAACAACAAATAATCTTTAAGACTCCTTCTCTCTTCAGAGCAAAACAGAGCCTCAACCCACACCACCCCATCCTTTCTTCATCAACGTAGGCAACACACAGCACAGCCTGTACGCAAACAAGTGGAAGCCTTTGTGTTTCTTTGTTCCTCCAAAATAAACAAACAAGATTTATGAACAGATTAAGCTCTTTCAATATATTCGGATATCCTCCTTCCATCAGAATAAAGGAAAGCTGACAAGCGAACTGCTAGAAAACACAGTCTGCTCAGATGGAAAGCACTTTAGATAATCATAGACAAAATTTTTGTGAAGATTCATGTATGATTCCCCTGTGCAGTAAACCTAGGCCTGTACAATTAATTGAGTTGCTGGTTACTAGAAAGAAATATGTTTTAATAAAAATAAAAAAGATTAGATTCTCGAAAGAGAAAAAATTCCTCACACAGTGAAACTTGAGTTTTAGATTTAAAGTCAATTAACTAATTGAAACAACCAGACAAGATGGTAAGTCTTTGGAAAAGTCAAGTTCTTTCCCCCTTTACCTTTTCTCTCCCTCTTTGGCTAAAAGAGCTAAACAAAACTACATGCAATGACACAAAGCATTTCCAAATGTCCATTTGTCATTAAAAGTGATTAAATTTGCTCTAGTGCAGTCATACTCTTGCCTATCCGTGCAGGAAT